>NC_048580.1:67008697-67308697 GCF_013265735.2 Oncorhynchus mykiss | reverse complement strand
CAGACAGTTACACAACGAGTCTCATCTGACACGTGGTACAGGACAGGCCTCTTCAAGGACCTCTTTGTTTGGCTTCCCCCACCTCCACAGCCCCCAGGGTGACCAGCAAACATAGACATGTAATGGTTCTATGTAGATGAGGCACGAGACAAAGTGCATTTTTCAATAAAACGAGTGTAATAAAACATCTACAGATCATTATCTCTGTACCATTTACCCATCCCTAACATTCCTAATAATAACAGATCATTATCTCTGTACCATTTACCCATCCCTAACATTCCTAATAATAACAGATTGTTATCTCTGTACCATTTACCCATCCCTAACATTCTTAATAATAACAGATTATTATCTCTGTACCATTTACCCATCCCTAACATTCCTAATAATAACAGAGCTTTATCTCTGTACCATTTACCTATCCCTAACATTCCTAATAATAACAGATTATTATCTCTGTACCATTTATCCATCCCTAACATTCCTAATAATAACAGAGCTTTATCTCTGTACCATTTACCCATCCCTAACATTCCTAATAATAACAGAGCTTTATCTCTGTACCATTTACCCATCCCTAACATTCCTAATAATAACAGATTATTATCTCTGTACCATTTACCCATCCCTAACATTCCTAATAATAACAGATTATTATCTCTATACCATTTACCCATCCCTAACATTAATAATAATAACAGATCATTATCTCTGTACCATTTACCCATCCCTAACATTCCTAATAATAACAGATCTTTATCTCTGTACCATTTACCCATCCCTAACATTCCTAATAATAACAGATTATTATCTCTGTACCATTTACCCATCCCTAACATTCCTAATAATAACAGATTATTATCTCTGTACCATTTACCCATCCCTAACATTCCTAATAATAACAGATTATTATCTCTGTACCATTTACCCATCCCTAACATTCCTAATAATAACAGATTATTATCTCTGTACCATTTACCCATCCCTAACATTCCTAATAATAACAGAGCTTTATCTCTGTACCATTTACCCATCCCTAACATTCCTAATAATAACAGATCTTTATCTCTATACCATTTACCCATCCCTAACATTCCTAATATTAACAGATCATTATCTCTGTACCATTTACCCATCCCTAACATTCCTAATATTAACAATGACAACAGATATATAGGTATGGATAGGCTAGTCTTCTCCACAGTGAATTTAATTCAAAAGGACTTGAAAACTCCTCCCTCTCCTTGCCCTTATCCCTCCATTACCCCCTCCCCCTCCCACTGGAGTGAACCCCCTGCACCCTGTTCATTACCCCCCCCCCTCCCCCCCACCCCCAGCCTCATTACCGCATGAGGATTACAACTGCAGGACCACAAGATGGAGGAAGACTGAAGATTGGAGACTGGAAGCCTTTCACAGGCTAACGCAATTATCATTTGCAGCAGTGTGCCACTCAGACAAACACATACAACGTGTGTATATGCTTTACACACGATAGCACACACATTATTTCATAAGACATAGACTTATTCATTCATACCAAATTTCTTAATTAGCTATTAAATGAAGAAACAAATGAGGCAGCTACAAACGCTGATAAGAAACATCTTATACTTTATCACAGGAGATAAGCAAATGGGATATACTGTATTGCTCTGTGGGAAGAATTAATGTGTTACTTATTCTGATAAATGTCTGATATTATTCCTAACATACCGGGTATACATTTTTTTGTGTACTGTAAAATCATGAAAATTATGTATAATTTCATAACTTATATATTGTAAATTACAGTATGTAAGCATGATTCCTTATGGGATAAACATAACCTACCCTGGTCTGTAATTTCACAATATCTCTTTTTCACAACATACATGTACAAGAAGGGTAATTACTACTAAACAGAACCCAGTATCTTACTGACAGGCATAACTCATGTTGAATAACGTCTACAGACAGGGCACCTCAGGAGAAACCCACCTCCCTTCTCTCTCATCTTCACATCAACCTTTGAGGTTGTCGCTTTCACCGTCATTGAGAGCAGCCCATTGTCCGGGAGACCAGTCCCTGACAAACGTCCACTATAGGGTGATTAATGTCACAGAGAATGGTGCCACAGGGGGCTGTCCGTGGGTTAAACACTTCACATACATATTGTTACTACTTCATGTGACTAGTTAAGTGATCTGTGATCCCATCCTCATTCTCTACAATCTGTGACCATGTGTGTGTGTGTGTGTGTGTGTGGGGGGGGGGGGGGGGGGGGAGTTCAAAGGGTTCATCCTCTGCTTGAAGCAGTGAGTTTTCTAGGCATCAGATAATCATTTAGAATGTAGGCAGTTGATGTGTAGTCATGGTGGTCTGAGGATCCAATCCCACTAGCTGCTCGATCAGACTCTTTTCAAGAAACCAATTGAAATCATCACCACGTTAAATATTTAAATTGACTACGTACAGTGACAGTTCTACAGTGAACCAGTTCATTTGAATTTCCATCCATAAGCTCATCTTCACCATCTCCAGAGCAACCAGACATCCAATAAAGTCTCATTAGGTCAGCAATTTTTTTTTTTCAACAACCAGTTAGCATTGTCGTAAAAATGTTCATTTGCACCGAACTCCGTTTTCTATTAGAGTTTCCCAGACTTTCACACAGCGAGCACCTGACCCACTTTGAGAGAATGAAGCCCCCCCCCCACCCCCCCCTACAGCTCAGCTCTCTGTGAACCCATCCGACCCAGAATCTACAATCCAAAATAAACCCATTCACTGTGCAACAGTCCCCCCACAACCCCCCTTCAGAGCCAGCCATTGAGACCCACTGGCCGTGAAACAAGATTGGGGAGTGAAGTGGCGGGAATCCTGTAGGAAGAGAGAGAGAGCTATGAGAACCATCCACCCTCCCGCCACGAGGCCCCTCCCCCAGCTCTCCCAGTCCCTGGGGAGTGGGGACTGGGGAGTGCTGAGAGGCAGGCGCGCCGTGCCACGGCCCCCTCAACCTCCCAGGGGCAGCGTGGAGGAAAGGTCATCCCTGTTGGTTCTGTTATCCTCATTGCACTCTCTGGGTTGCCGGTGTCTCAGCATGCCCTCAGCATTTCCTCAACACAACAAAGATCAGGTTTATCAGCTCCACTGTACCCAGAGGGCTCCTCTCTCTCTCTCTCTCAATTCAATTCAATTTTCAATTCAAGGGCTTTATTGGCATGGGAAACATGTGTTAACATTGCCAAAGCAAGTGAGGTAGACAACATACAAAGTGAATATATAAAGTGAAAAACAACAAAAATTAACAGTAAACATTACACATACAGAGGTTTCAAAACAGTAAAGACATTACAAATGTCATATTATATATATATATACAGTGTTTTAACAATGTACAAATGGTTAAAGGACACAAGATAAAATAAATAAGCATAAATATGGGTTGTATTTACAATGGTGTTTGTTCTTCACTTCTCTCTCTCTCTCTTCTTCTTCTCTCTTCTTCCCCAAGGTCACAGCCCCAACCCAGCCCCACGAGGGCAGACTGTTAGAACCTCTCATGTGATTGATTAGGACATTAATGGAGAACAGAGGAATGCGGGAGGAAATGCTTCCCCATCTCAGCACCATTCATTAGCAACAAGTGAACACACATTAAACACTCTAAAAGCAATATCGGGGTTTATGTAAGGCTCTTGTTGCTTGAGTTGTGTACAACAAAGTGTGAGAGAGAAAGGCTCCCCCATTTCCAGTCTAACGGAGGAGATTCAATAAGAGAATAAGAGAATAAGAGAATAAGAGAGACGATAATTCAAACTCTCTCTTACTATTTCCAGAGGGTCTCTTGTTGGATGAAAAATAAATGGAGCCTTAGTCAATGTGATGTGTTTTTTTTATTTTTTTCAGGACTGAAACTGTAGTTAAAGGGAAATGTATTTATTTATTTTTTATGTAACTGTATAGCTCAGCGAGTTGGAAAACATGGTGAATAGATCCCTATCCACTGAACTGTAGGAGGGTAGGATTACACATGAACTCATGTACATCAGCCTCTTACTTGAGATGAACAATTATAACATACTGGAACAGTACTACTGCACATTCTTTCGAGACATCTTTGTTGCGTTAAAATGTCTAAAAGAATGTCTGGAATGATTTCTAAAGTAGAGGTGTGGAACAAAAGCCATTTCTGCATCTTTTGAATTCCCTGCTGCATGTGTGAATCACGGTGGTAATCCAAACGCTGGAATTGCCTTTGAAAAAAACCTGTCCAGCCCACTTTTCCCTCCCTTTTTCCAAGGTCTTTGTGTCTCTGTGAACTTGCTGGCCTTGGATCTAATACAAAGCCTGCTGCGAAGAATGGTCCAAGATATCTTCTGCAGCCACTGCTGCCACACACCACTCCTTTCAGAGAGTTAGAACCACCAATCTTCAATCTCAGCAGGCCTTCCTTTGTAACCTAGCCTACACTCCATTAATAAATATCCAGATTTTAATTTATTGGTCATGAAATTAACATCATAGTTTTTTTGTTACTAAAGTACTGTTTATTGTTACTGACATAAGCTCTGTGTCACTATTATATATATATATAATGTATATATATTTGTTATTGTATCAACATTTCATTCTCATGATAGCAGTAATAATTTGGATTTATAGAAGAGTGAATTATTTTGGTGGTAGTATAGCTATAGATCCAATATTCAAAGATAACAAACATACAAGGGCCCTGTGTATTTTCTGTTAATGAGCTTTCAAATGACTGTCACAGACTTTGTTTGCTGAAATGAATGCACAGTTGCAGACAAGGGCCACTTTGAGTGGTTTAAAGAGGTCGTAAATAGAAGCTTCTTGTGAAAACTTCCCAGTTCACTTCCTTGGCTGTGACCCTGTTGAATCCCACCCACAATGCCTTGTTGGAATGCCTGATGGGTGGGCGGAACTATGCTGCCGGCAGCATTCCATGGTTGAGATTCCGGCAGACAGGCAGGCAGCTCTGAGAGATGAAAGGTGGAGGGGGAGTTGCTTCTGGGCTGGGTTACACACATCTTCCCATGGTCTCTCTGGACACGGGACCACACCAGGCCCCACACGCACACACATTGGGGAGAATACGGTCACTACCCATTACTGGTGATGTGGGGTTCCCATAAAACTAGACAAGAGGATGAAATTGGGGTCACAGTGAATTTAGAAGCATGTGGTGAAGGCTATGAGGTTATGGAGTATCTTGTAGTGCACAGGACTACTGGGGATCTTTGTCCGTCTGTCTATTGGAATGGCACTTTGAATCAAACAAAACCTTGCACTGTAGCATACTAATCCGCTTGACAACATTAAGTTTGGGAAGAAGCTTTTTGAGAAGGAGCTTTAAGAAAAAGGCTCTTGTACATAGCTTTCATGAAGCTCAGCAGATTCCATTTTTTTTTCATTTAGCTGACGCTCTTATTCAGAGCGACTTACAGTTCGATTAAGTTCAGTTGGTGTCCTAAAATACAAAATGACATCAGAATCTGAAAGCTGTTATTTTTTTAAACCCTCAGAGAACAAGCAGAGGAGAAACATGTTGGGTTTGTGGGGGAGGGGGCTCCTGCACGTGGGGCGACCATGTGGCTCCTCCCCTCTAAAGAGCATGGCTGCAGACACGAGGAGACTTTCAGAAGCTCAGGGACAAAGACAACCTCTCCAGAAAAGGCAGGCCTCACAAAAGGGTCATTTTTACATTCAGACAGAATAGAAAATCATCCTTAACATTACACATTTTTAGGATTGTTGTTTGTATAATCATGATAGATTAGTAGAAGGGTGTCTTGTGATTTGCTGTGTACTGGCTAACTTGGAGACAGTCTCATAAACTACAGTGTGTGGACCATTCATCCTCAGTGGACTTTCCCTGCTATTGTCTTCACTCACAAGGTGAAAAAAGTTTTGTGAAACTGAATATGACACCAGCTGAAGTTGATATACATTCATGGCCATCAATGCCTTAATTTACACCTCCTAATTGATGTTTATAGTCAAAACCCTGTACTATTCCATGTAAATAAACATTTGTTCTTAACTGACTTGCCTAGTTAAATAAAGGTAAAATATTCCCAGCACCAGGCTGGGAAGACTGAATCTGCAATAGGTAAGCAGCTTGGTTTGAAGAAATCAACTGTGGGAGCAATTATTAGGAAATGGAAGACATACAAGACCACTGATAATCTCCCTCGATCTGGGGCTCCACGCAAGATCTCACCCCGTGGGGTCAAAATTATCACAAGAACGGTGAGCAAAAATCCCAGAACCACACGGGGGGACCTAGTGAATGATCTGCAGAGAGCTGGGACCAAAGTAATAAAGCCTACCATCAGTAGCACACTACGCCGCCAGGGACTCAAATCCTGCAGTGCCAGACGTGTTCCCCTGCTTAAGCCAGTACATGTCCAGGCCCGTCTGAAGTTTGCTAGAGAGCATTTGGATGATCCAGAAGAAGATTGGGAGAATATCATATGGTCAGATGAAACCAAAATATAACTTTTTGGTAAAAACTCAACTCGTCGTGTTTGGAGGACAAAGAATACTGAGTTGAATCCAAAGAACACCATACCTACTGTGAAGCATGGGGGTGGAAACATCATGCTTTGGGGCTGTTTTTCTGCAAAGGGACCAGGACGACTGATCCGTGTAAAGGAAAGAATGAATGGGGCCATGTATTGTGAGATTTTGAGTAAAAACCTCCTTCCATCAGCAAGGGCATTGAAGATGAAACGTGGCTGGGTCTTTCAGCATGACAATGATCCCAAACACACTGCCCGGGCAACAAAGGAGTGGCTTCGTAAGAAGCATTTCAAGGTCCTGGAGTGGCCTAGCCAGTCTCCAGATCTCAACCCCATAGAAAATCTTTGGAGGGAGTTGAAAGTCCGTGTTGCCCAGCAACAGCCCCAAAACATCACTGCTCTAGAGGAGATCTGCATGGAGGAATGGGCCAAAATACCAGCAACAGTGTGTGAAAACCTTGTGAAGACTTACAGAAAACGTTTGACCTCTGTCATTGCCAACAAAGGGTATATAACAAAGTATTGAGATAAACTTTTGTTATTGACCAAATACTTTTTTTCCACCATAATTTGCAGCACTGGGTTAACCTGGTGCCAACGTAGAATTATTATACAATAGGCCTCCCGGGTGGCGCAGTGGTTAAGGGTGCTGTACTGCAGCGCCAACTGTGCCATCAGAGTCCCTGGGTTCGCGCCCAGGCTCTGTCGTAACCGGCCGCGACCGGGAGGTCCGTGGGGCGACGCACAATTGGCCTAGTGTCGCCCAGGTTAGGGAGGGCTTGGTCGGTAGGGGTGTCCTTGTCTCATCGCGCACCAGTGACTCCTGTGGCTGGCTGGGCGCAGTGTACGCTAGCCAAGGTGGCCAGGTGCACGGTGTTTCCTCCGGTGCATTGGTGCGGCTGGCTTCCGGGTTGGATGTGCGCTGTGTTAAAGAAGCAGCGGCTTGGTTGGTTGTGTATCGGAGGACGCATGACTTTCAACCTTCGTCTCTCCCGAGCCCATATGGGAGTTGTAGCGATGAGACAAGATAGTAGCTACTACAACAATTGGATACTACGAAATTGGGGAGAAAAAGGGGTAAAATACAAAAAAAAAAAAAAAAAAAGAATTATTATACAATCAAAAATGTTAAAAAGTTAAGTTTAGTTAGTTGTGCATTTCTGTTATGGGTTCTGTATGTATGCACAATTAACTAAACAATCACAATGAAGAGAAGATACATTCTTAACATTTTTGATTGTATAATAATTCTACGTTGGCACCAGGTTAAGGCTACATTTTTTAAAAAAAACAACGTTTGGGATGTCATATATGCCATATTCCAGATGAAATGAATGATGCTAGTCTGACGTCAGACACAGGAACCCACACTACCCCATGGCATGCTGACTCCAGCTCTGACATCACAAAGCACGCACGCACGCACGCACTCCCACCCAACCCCAGACCTTCATTGTCACATGTATTATGATGACTTACTATACAGACCAGAGATTTCACCACTATCATTGTGTATCCACTACATTCTTTTGTATCATTATATAAGGTCTAATGTCGGGGGCACACAAGATGAGAAGAATGCTCAACGTAATGTGTGTGTATGTGTGTGTGGGTGTGTGTCTGTGTGTGTGTGTATGAATGCGTGCATGTGTGTGTGTGTGTGTGTATGTATTACGTTGAAGTAGAGTGTGTGTGTGGATATATTTAGGATGGTTCCTATGCAGTGGCACTCTGCACTGCAGGGTCTGGCTTCAAGCCCAAACTCCTCTGTTACCTTGGAAACGTGCTGCAGCCTGGCATCAGAGGGGAGCAACCTAATTTAAGCATTTTTGGCCTCGCCCTTGTGACTGAGTCTGGCTCTCCAAAACACGTCACAGAAAACTGCCTTTTCAAGCACGTTACTACACAGCAAATCCTACTGGTACTGCTCTGGTTTGCTTACAACTCAAAATATATTGCATTATTTCATTGTAGTGGATCAATTCAACAAACCAATTATTTGATAATTTCCTTCTATTTCAATCATTTTCCACCCCCTAACCCCTTGTACCTAAAATGGAATTTGTTATTTTATCATTACATTTTAGTAATTTAGCCCATGGGGGTACATTGGAAAAGAGTTGCCAGAGTATTGCATGGTGGAACAGACTTCTATCTAAAGAGACCACTGACTTGGAGAAGACCACATTTAACATTGTATTTTATAGCGGAGAAGGAACTTCTGCCTCCACCAAAACACCCCAGTTCTCAGTGCAGAACAAGATGGTAGCCTAGTGGTTAAGAGCAGTTAAGAGTGTTGGGCCAGTAACTGAAAGGTTGCTGGTTTGAATCCCTGTGCCAGCAAGGTGGAAAGATCTGCTGTTCTGCCCTTCAGCAAGGCAGTTAGCCCACAACAACAGCTCCAAGGAGCTGTGGATGTGGATTAAGGCAACCCCCCGCACCTCTCTGATTCAGAGGAGTTGGGTTGAATGCAGAGACACATTTCAGTTGAACGGATTCAGTTGTACAACTGACTAGGTATCCCCTTCCATTATCAGTGTTAAAGATACTGAGTTTACAAACGTTCATAGTTCATAGTTCAATTAAGCCCCATGGCAAAATGTATAGTCAGCATGAGTTCCTAGAAAGGAATGTGATCTGTTCTATTGCTAGATAGGAAGCACATTGCTGACCTTTAAAACAACAGTCACTGCTGTAGCCACTGAATTAGTGATAAGAAGCGTTTCATAAGGCCCCTGGTGTTTTCCCAATAGCCACTTCCCCTCTCCACACCAAGACAAGGAAAGAGTGGATCGAATCATATCATATTCTCAATAAGTCTGCCATTAAAATGTTTTTTAAAATTAAAATTAGAACAATTATGTTACGTTAATGGGTTGTATTTTGTAAAGGGGTGGCGACAAATTAGACCTGACTACAGGCTCGACTCTGGTGTCTCTAGGTTGTTGGATGATCCGTTAGTTCCCCCTACTGGCTACATTATACATTCCACAGAACCACACACTTTCACAAACCATTTGTGCAAATACTTTTTTTCTTGTTCTCACAAATGTTTGACAGAGGAAATACTACTGAAATGTATGCTGGTCTTTGGTTTGATGAATAGACTATGAATAACAAAATAGCCACACAAAATAAGAGACTATGAGAAAACAGGCGGACCCTTTAGTAACTGACTCCAGGACTTCCTCTTGTTAAGACAACCCCTCATATTTCACTTTCAAATGAGCATCCCCCTTCCTGTTTTTTCAATGTCTCTCTCTCACACACAGGCATGCACACACACACACACACATGCACGCACGCACACACACACACACGCAGACACACACACACACACACACACGGAATGTCAGTACAGGTCCACTATAAGAAATGAGTGTTGCGAGGGGAAATTGTCCAGATCTGAGCCTCCCATAGAGCTGTCACTTCACAATCCATGTGTCAGCAAACTGAATGACTATCTTTGTCAGGGAGGTGGGACACAGAGCTTCAGTCTGTACCTTTAATCCTCATGTCAGAGGACACATTTAGGGACTCAGTCCTTACCTTTTAATCAATCTAAAAGGTTCTTTGTAGGTCATTTTGAAGAACCACACACTAACAATTAGGGAATCAACAAGGGTTCTTCTAAGATCCTCACAGTTCTTTGAAGAACCTTAGGGTTCTTGATGATGAAAATGGCACCCAAAAAGGTTCTTCCAAGAACCCCATAGGAGGTGGGGTTCATCGAGGAACCTCCTTCGTTGGTGGGGGCTCTTGCAGGAACCTAACTGCCCAACTGAAACATTTGGATTTGAAAGGACAGCAGGTGCAGGCACTTAACTGAAAAATGTAAAGATCTCAACTTAAGGTTTGTCCCTATTATGATCTAAATGGATTTCTGATGACACCATCTATCTATTCATATTTGTGTAAATCTTTTTAAAACAGAAAATGGACACAACTCAATGGAAATCATTCAACAAAGAGGTAAGACTATGTACTGGAGGCTATAATAATATGTTAAAGGCTAGCTGAACTGCACACTTTTTTGTCTGTCTGCAGGTATACAGACAAGGAGGCATACAAAGTTATGTCAGTAGGTATTGGTATGTTATGGAGATCACATGAACCATCCTCCTCCCTTACCTCTTCAATGAAAATCCAACAGGCCTTTACACTTTGGACAAGGTATGTCCATAATACAGTTTTTTTCATTCATATTTACCACAAAAACCAAGGTATGAATATTGTCTATCTAAGGCGTGAACGGGGAAGGGCACAGCCACGGGAACAATGGGGATAGGGAACAATCCCTAAACTATGGGCTAATGCTCTATCAATAAAATTCTGTTGCCTCGATCCCCAGAGGAACCAACCCGGCACCGACTGGCAGAGTGACCTCTGCGGCCACAGATTGTGCACGAGCTGGAACCCCCTCCGGTCTCCCTGAGCACTGCCCCTCCCAGCTCCATGGGTATTGGAGAGGGGGTGCGGGAGGGAACAACCAGACCCCGATCTCTCACTCACAGTTGCACAAGAAGAGCTGTGAGCAAACCACGGCCCAAAACACTCAACTACATTTTAATTATCACCAAAAGAGCAGAGAAAAAAACTTTTTCTGAAATGTAAAGAACCATTGACGAGCTCAAAGGGTTCTTTGAGTCATTATGGATCCACATAGAACCATCACCCTTCCCAAATAACCCTTCAGGATCCCTCATTTTTTTGAGTATGCCTATAACAAAAAATAATAAACACATAAGCCTACTGCAGGGGTGGAAAGTATTGAAATATCCTGCTCGAGTAGAAGTACATTCACTTTAATGACATTTAAAATGACTACTATTAAAACTACTGACATTGATAATTAGCTAATTTCCCTAAGGTTACCAGAACGTTGTTAAACATGATCTTTTCCATGCATTACATTTTTTAAAAGAAGAGAGAAATGAATGTACAGTACGAACTAAGTTCACTTATATAATGTTGCAACAAGGCACGTCTGTATGTAAAAAAAAGATATATTTTGTTGTAAAAAAATATACTATTAACATTTGAAAATAAATTGAACATTCAAAGCAATTAAAACATATTGATTCATTAAAAAGCAATACAAAATAAAGTGCATAAACAATAAAGCTGCCAGAATTCAATATACTATACTTCTGACTCCAGAAATAAACATCTTTCTTAGCCTTCATTTATCCCTCTTTTACTTGTCCATAGGACTGGTTAGTGGTTAGAGCGTTGGGCCTGGAACTGAAAGGTTGCTGGATCAAATCCCAGGGTAAAAAATATGTCGTTCTGCCCTTGAGAAAGGCAGTTAACCCATGATTCCCCGGGCACTGAAGACATAGATGTGGATTAAGGCAATGATGGGTCAGAGAATGGATCTACAACCATAAAGAAAATGAGAACTAGACAAGTTAAAAGCTTGTAAAACATCACTTTATTCTCAAGAGAAGCAACCCCCATCCCAGTCAGTTCACGTGACAGATAGGAATTTATATTGCTGGCACAGGTCAGACACAGGTCATCAGCTCCAATTTCCACTCAAAATGCAAATACTCAGAAAGTCCTGTATTGATAAATCAACTTGAATTCAGAGGTTGATGTAAAATACGCTAGTAAATGTACATTTGTGTACCTCCATTTAACATGCTATGTTATGTTCTCCCATTCAAATGATATGTTACGAATTGGAACGGCCAGGTTGGGTGAATAGCCTGCCCACACACCTGTCATGTGAAATGGGCTTGTTAAGTGGAAAAATGTACCTGTGAACAATCTTATGATCAAGTTATGTTTACCCTTTTTCACAGGGCCAGATGATAATCCCTTTAAAAGTGTCCATACCATCACAGATCTTATGCGTAGTTCTGCGTGGACTTATTAAAGGCCTACAGCAGATGAAGCATCTTGTTTGCTGTATCAAATTTCTGTTGTTATTCGGGGCGGCAGGGTAGCCTAGTAGTTAGAGCGTTGGACTAGTAACCAGACGAAGGTTGCAAGTTCAAACCCCCGAGCTGACAAGGTACAAATCTGTCGTTCTGCCCCTGAACAGGCAAGTTAACCCACTAGGCCGTCATTGAAAATAAGAATTTGTTCTTAACTGACTTGCCTGGTTAAATAAAGGTTAAATAAAATGCAGTATTCAACACATTAGTCAATGTAAGAAAAGCATGCCAACGGCTCCCATGGGAATCATATCACTGCATACTTCAAGTCAGGAACAGGTTCAAATCAAGGGCCTTGAAAAGAAGTTTAACATGGTTATTCAACTATTGAATTATATTCAACAAGTCCTTCATTGAGAACATTTAGCATTCTGGATATGGTCCCATAGTTAGCATAGGTTTACAACTGTCAGAGGCTTTTCCATTCCTATGTTTTGCTTCAAAATACAGTAATATGTCTTCAGTTGGTGCTGTGGTGCTGTGGAGATCAACAATTCAGAGAAAGGTTAGTTTCACTAGATGGCAGCATTTTACCTCCAATCTGACGCCGCCTGTCTGACATTCCAGTGAAGGGAAGTCTTAACACTACAGCATGCAATGACATTCTAGACGTTTCTGTGTTTCCAACTTTGTGGTAACAGTTTGGGGAAGGCCATTTCCTGTTTCAGAATGACAATGCCCGTGTGCACAAAGCGAGGTCCATACAGAAATGGTTTGTCGAGATCAGTGTGGAAGAACTTGACTGGCCTGCACAGAGCCCTGATCTCAACCCCATCAAACATCTTTGGGACAAATTGGAAGTCCGACTGCGAGCCAGGCCTGATCACCCAAAGTCAACGCCTGACCTCACTAATATACTTGTGGCTAAATGGAAGCAAGGCGTCGCAGAAATGTTCCAACATCTAGTGGAAAGCCTTCCCAGACGAGTGGAGGCTATTACAGCAGCAAAGGGGGGACCAACTCCCTATTAACACTACAGCATGCCTATTGTTGGGGCCTTGGTAGTGGTGAGGGTTTGGGGTTTGGGGCCTTAATACATATGAGGGTTGGGGCCTTAATACATATTTTCTCCCATCAGCAGGTGTCCTGGAAAGGGTGTGAGTGTGTGGTTTGATATGAATTATTTCATTCTCTGAATAGAGAGACACCCAATTACCCTAAGACCTGTTACCCAGTACATTAGTCTATATTCTCCTCTGAAGAATCATGTTCTGTATAGGTAAACTCAATAGGAATGTTAAACTATATCTTTCTATAAGACTAATGTCCAGAACAGCTGGGAGATATAAACCTTTAGTGAAATGCCTGATTCCAGCAGCGTTGACCTAAATGTCTTTCTATATCACTCCATAATTCCATTTCTTACAGACTTTTGGGACGGTCCCTTGAGGGACACCGGCGGCCAGGAACTCTGTCCTACCATTTCAAAGATCGAAAACATGACAGCCTTGGTCCACCTTGACACCCAAATGTGATAAGCTGTTAGACACTCCACAATGTACCTAAATCACATAGGTTTCAAACCACTTTGTCATGGCCTACAAGGAGCTATTATGGATACTGCTGATAAAATAACAATACAGTTCAATTCTATTTAAATTACTGTATATAACAATTGTGAAGACAAATAATATTCAGTACTTGATTAGGTAAATACACTGAGAAGAAAATCTACAATCAGGAAGTCACACTGAAATACACATACCGTTAAACACAGCTCAACACAACTCAATCTAACCCATCACAACTCAACACAACCCAACACAACTCAACCCAAAACAACTCAATCTAACCCATCACAACTCAACACAACTCAACACAGCTCAACACAACTCAATCTAACCCATCACAACTCAACACAACCCAACACAACTCAACCCAAAACAACTCAATCTAACCCATCACAACTCAACACAACCCAACACAGCTCAACACAACTCAACCCAAAACAACTCAATCTAACCCATCACAACTCAACACAACACAACACAGCTCAACACAACTCAACCCAAAACAACTCAATCTAACCCATCACAACTCAACACAACACAACACAGCTCAACACAACTCAACACAGCTCAACACAACTCAATCTAACCCATCACAACTCAACACAACCCAACACAGCTCAACACAACTCAACCCAAAACAACTCAATCTAACCCATCACAACTCAACACAACACAACACAGCTCAACACAACTCAACACAACTCAACACAACTCAATCTAACCCATCACAACTCAATCTAACCCATCACAACTCAACACAACACAACACAGCTCAACACAACTCAACACAACTCAACACAACTCAATCTAACCCATCACAACTCAATCTAACCCATCACAACTCAACACAACCCAACACAGCTTAACACAACTCAACACAACTCAATCTAACCCATCACAACTCAACACAACCCAACACAGCTTAACACAACTCAACACAACTCAATCTAACCCATCACAACTCAATCTAACCCATCACAACTCAACACAACTCAATCTAACCCATCACAACTCAATCTAACCCATCACAACTCAACACAACCCAACACAGCTCAACACAACTCAACACAACTCAATCTAACCCATCACAACTCAACACAACCCAACACAGCTCAACACAACTCAACACAACTCAACACAACTCAACCCAAAACAACTCAATCTAACCCATCACAACTCAACACAACTCAACACAGCTTAACACAACTCAACACAACTCAATCTAACCCATCACAACTCAACACAACCCAACACAGCTTAACACAACTCAACACAACTCAATCTAACCCATCACAACTCAACACAACCCAACACAGCTCAACACAACTCAACCCAAAACAACTCAATCTAACCCATCACAACTCAACACAACCCAACACAGCTCAACACAACTCAACACAGCTCAACACAACTCAATCTAACCCATCACAACTCAACACAACCCAACACAGCTCAACACAACTCAACCCAAAACAACTCAATCTAACCCATCACAACTCAACACAACACAACACAGCTCAACACAACTCAACACAACTCAACACAACTCAATCTAACCCATCACAACTCAATCTAACCCATCACAACTCAACACAACACAACACAGCTCAACACAACTCAACACAACTCAACACAACTCAATCTAACCCATCACAACTCAATCTAACCCATCACAACTCAACACAACCCAACACAGCTTAACACAACTCAACACAACTCAATCTAACCCATCACAACTCAACACAACCCAACACAGCTTAACACAACTCAACACAACTCAACACAACTCAACACAACTCAACCCAAAACAACTCAATCTAACCCATCACAACTCAACACAACTCAACACAGCTTAACACAACTCAACACAACTCAATCTAACCCATCACAACTCAACACAACCCAACACAGCTTAACACAACTCAACACAACTCAATCTAACCCATCACAACTCAACACAACCCAACACAGCTCAACACAACTCAACCCAAAACAACTCAATCTAACCCATCACAACTCAACACAACCCAACACAGCTCAACACAACTCAACACAACTCAATCTAACCCATCACAACTCAACACAACCCAACACAGCTCAACACAACTCAACACAACTCAACACAACTCAACCCAAAACAACTCAATCTAACCCATCACAACTCAACACAACTCAACACAGCTTAACACAACTCAACACAACTCAATCTAACCCATCACAACTCAACACAACCCAACACAGCTTAACACAACTCAACACAACTCAATCTAACCCATCACAACTCAACACAACCCAACACAGCTCAACACAACTCAACCCAAAACAACTCAATCTAACCCATCACAACTCAACACAACCCAACACAGCTCAACACAACTCAACACAACTCAACACAACTCAATCTAACCCATCACAACTCAACACAACACAACACAGCTCAACACAACTCAACCCAAAACAACTCAATCTAACCCATCACAACTCAACACAACCCAACACAGCTCAACACAACTCAACACAACTCAATCTAACCCATCACAACTCAACACAACCCAACACAGCTCAACACAACTCAACACAACTCAACACAACTCAATCTAACCCATCACAACTCAACACAACACAACACAGCTCAACACAACTCAACCCAAAACAACTCAATCTAACCCATCACAACTCAACACAACCCAACACAGCTCAACACAACTCAACACAACTCAATCTAACCCATCACAACTCAACACAACCCAACACAGCTCAACACAACTCAACCCAAAACAACTCAATCTAACCCATCACAACTCAACACAACACAACACAGCTCAACACAACTCAACCCAAAACAACTCAATCTAACCCATCACAACTCAACACAACACAACACAGCTCAACACAACTCAACACAGCTCAACACAACTCAATCTAACCCATCACAACTCAACACAACCCAACACAGCTCAACACAACTCAACCCAAAACAACTCAATCTAACCCATCACAACTCAACACAACACAACACAGCTCAACACAACTCAACACAACTCAACACAACTCAATCTAACCCATCACAACTCAATCTAACCCATCACAACTCAACACAACACAACACAGCTCAACACAACTCAACACAACTCAACACAACTCAATCTAACCCATCACAACTCAATCTAACCCATCACAACTCAACACAACCCAACACAGCTTAACACAACTCAACACAACTCAATCTAACCCATCACAACTCAACACAACCCAACACAGCTTAACACAACTCAACACAACTCAATCTAACCCATCACAACTCAATATAACCCATCACAACTCAACACAACTCAATCTAACCCATCACAACTCAATCTAACCCATCACAACTCAACACAACCCAACACAGCTTAACACAACTCAACACAACTCAATCTAACCCATCACAACTCAACACAACCCAACACAGCTCAACACAACTCAACACAACTCAATCTAACCCATCACAACTCAACACAACCCAACACAGCTCAACACAACTCAACACAACTCAACACAACTCAACCCAAAACAACTCAATCTAACCCATCACAACTCAACACAACTCAACACAGCTTAACACAACTCAACACAACTCAATCTAACCCATCACAACTCAACACAACCCAACACAGCTTAACACAACTCAACACAACTCAATCTAACCCATCACAACTCAACACAACCCAACACAGCTCAACACAACTCAACCCAAAACAACTCAATCTAACCCATCACAACTCAACACAACCCAACACAGCTCAACACAACTCAACACAACTCAATCTAACCCATCACAACTCAACACAACCCAACACAGCTCAACACAACTCAACACAACTCAACACAACTCAACCCAAAACAACTCAATCTAACCCATCACAACTCAACACAACTCAACACAGCTTAACACAACTCAACACAACTCAATCTAACCCATCACAACTCAACACAACCCAACACAGCTTAACACAACTCAACACAACTCAATCTAACCCATCACAACTCAACACAACCCAACACAGCTCAACACAACTCAACCCAAAACAACTCAATCTAACCCATCACAACTCAACACAACCCAACACAGCTCAACACAACTCAACACAACTCAACACAACTCAATCTAACCCATCACAACTCAACACAACACAACACAGCTCAACACAACTCAACCCAAAACAACTCAATCTAACCCATCACAACTCAACACAACCCAACACAGCTCAACACAACTCAACACAACTCAATCTAACCCATCACAACTCAACACAACCCAACACAGCTCAACACAACTCAACACAACTCAACACAACTCAATCTAACCCATCACAACTCAACACAACACAACACAGCTCAACACAACTCAACCCAAAACAACTCAATCTAACCCATCACAACTCAACACAACCCAACACAGCTCAACACAACTCAACACAACTCAATCTAACCCATCACAACTCAACACAACCCAACACAGCTCAACACAACTCAACACAACTCAACACAACTCAACCCAAAACAACTCAATCTAACCCATCACAACTCAACACAACCCAACACAGCTCAACACAACTCAACACAACTCAATCTAACCCATCACAACTCAACACAACCCAACACAGCTCAACACAACTCAACACAACTCAACACAACTCAACCCAAAACAACTCAATCTAACCCATCACAACTCAACACAACCCAACACAGCTCAACACAACTCAACCCAAAACAACTCAATCTAACCCATCACAACTCAACACAACACAACACAGCTTAACACAACTCAACACAACTCAATCTAACCCATCACAACTCAACACAACCCAACACAGCTCAACACAACTCAACCCAAAACAACTCAATCTAACCCATCACAACTCAACACAACCCAACACAGCTCAACACAACTCAACCCAAAACAACTCAATCTAACCCATCACAACTCAACACAACACAACACAGCTTAACACAACTCAACACAACTCAATCTAACCCATCACAACTCAACACAACCCAACACAGCTCAACACAACTCAACCCAAAACAACTCAATCTAACCCATCACAACTCAACACAACCCAACACAGCTCAACACAACTCAACACAACTCAATCTAACCCATCACAACTCAACACAACCCAACACAGCTCAACACAACTCAACACAACTCAATCTAACCCATCACAACTCAACACAACCCAACACAGCTCAACACAACTCAACACAACCCAACACAACCCAAAACAACTCAATCTAACCCAAAACAACTCAACACAACCCAAAACAACTCAATCTAACCCAAAACAACTCAATCTAACCCATCACAACTCAACACAACTCAACCCAAAACAACTCAATCTAACCCATCACAACTCAACACAACCCAACACAACCCAACACAGCTCAACACAACTCAACCCAAAACAACTCAATCTAACCCAAAACAACTCAATCTAACCCATCACAACTCAACACAACCCAACACAACCCAACACAACTGAACATCCCAACACATCTCAGCCCAACACAGGTTGACCCATTGCAAACCGTTCTAAAAAACAGTTTTTGTTTAGTCATTATGACATATTGTGTGTAGATTGATGAGGAAACATTTTTTTTTTAAATTAATTTTAGAATTAGGATATAACGTAACAAAATGTGGAAAAAAGGGGAAGGGGTCTGAATACTTTACGAATACACTGTACATACTGCTTGAGTACATTCACGGCTGGCACTTTGGGCTCTGCAGATAAGCCCCGTATTACACTGGACCTGGACCCATCTCAGCCAGGACAACCAGCGGTGACCCCAGCTGGCCAAAAGCCAACAGAAAGCTGGTTGCAACAGACTGGATCTGTAACCAGTAGATATATGGTTTAACACATTAGAGGTTTTGGATCTGCTTTATATCCTGCAATAAGATAAAGGATTCCGTGCTGAGTTATTATCAGTTTCCTTCATGTCAGCAGTGACAGCTAAACCACACTGCGGGTGGTAAGGTAATCTTGTCAGAACATCAGTTCAAGCACATGTGGTCTGTTCAATGAGTACATTCTCAGAGTGCTTACGTCGGCTTGGTTACAGAGCAATGAGAACCTAAATACATGTGGTTGAAAGTGTGTGTGTGTGGGGGGGGGGGGTTGCGGCGTCAACTGTAAAATGGAAAAGGGGCCCACCCTAAACACCTGTTTTGCTCTCAAATCATTTATACAAATAAATATTTTCTTATTGAAAGAAATATCAGGCAACAACTTTTTATCCTATAACATTTGTGACTGGCGAGTGCTGATACAGGGCTAATACAGTATAGTCTCTTCACTGTGTGTGACTGAGACTGATACAGGGCTAATACAGTATAGTCTCTTCACTGTGTGTGACTGAGACTGATACAGGGCTAATACAGTATAGTCTCTTCACTGTGTGTGACTGAGACTGATATAGGGCTAATACAGTATAGTCTCTTCACTGTGTGTGACTGAGACTGATACAGGGCTAATACAGTATACTCTCTTCACTGTGTGTGACTGAGACTGATACAGGGCTAATACAGTATAGTCTCTTCACTGTGTGTGACTGAGACTGATACAGGGCTAATACAGTATAGTCTCTTCACTGTGTGTGACTGAGACTGATACAGGGCTAATACAGTATAGTCTCTTCACTGTGTGTGACTGAGACTGATATAGGGCTAATACAGTATAGTCTCTTCACTGTGTGTGACTGAGACTGATACAGGGCTAATACAGTATACTCTCTTCACTGTGTGTGACTGAGACTGATACAGGGCTAATACAGTATACTCTCTTCACTGTGTGTGACTGAGACTGATACAGGGCTAATACAGTATAGTCTCTTCACTGTGATCAAGTCTTTACTAAAGTTAAGCATGACTGTATTGTTAAACGTGCCAATGTGTCCTTTTACTGTCCTGTGAGCATGGAGCACATTGAGAGGTTATAGTGGTGTGAGCACATGTACCCTTGGTTCCCCCGAGGAGTTATATTGGTGTGTATTTAGCTTGTGTGTGTGTGTGTGTGTGTGTGTGTGTGTGTGTGTGTGTGTGTGTGTGTGTGTGTGTGTGTGTGTGTGTGTGTGTGTGTGTGTGTGTGTGTGTGTGTGTGTGTGTTTGGGCATTCAGAAGTGGTCTCTGTAGTAGCTGTAGCCCTCCTCTCTCCCTGGTCCAGTCAGCCAGCCACACGGCTCTCTGATCCACAGCACCGCTTCAGTAAGGTGAGGGAAGAACGGAGGGGCACTCAGCCAGCCACACGGCTCTCTGATCCACAGCACCGCTTCAGTAAGGTGAGGGAAGAACCGAGGGGCACTCAGCCAGCCACACGGCTCTCTGATCCACAGCACCGCTTCAGTAAGGTGAGGGAAGAACGGAGGGGCACTCAGCCAGCCACACGGCTCTCTGATCCACAGCACCGCTTCAGTAAGGTGAGGGAAGAACGGAGGGACACTCAGCCAGCCACACGGATCTCTGATCCACAGCACAGCTGCAGTAGGGTGAGGGAAGAACGGAGGGGCACTCAGCCAGCCACACGGCTCTCTGATCCACAGCACGGCTGCAGTAAGGTGAGGGAAGAACGGAGGGGCAGTGACTCACACGCTACTACACTAATTTGTACATGCATGTCACATGCCGGTTGTGTGTATGGGTGTTTGTGTCTGTGTGTTTGTGTGTCTGTGTGTTTGTGTGTCTGTGTGTTTGTGTCTGTGTGTTTGATGCAACGTGTGTGCATGTTGGTTGTTCAAGGCCAATGGGATCCTCTACTAAAAAGGTAAGACAGGTAACCATGAATCATCAATGAATCCGTTTTCTAAACAGTATTTTGGTTGATGTCATTTTTAATGCTTGAGTATGTAGTGCAAAATGCAATGAAAAAATAGCAGATTTGTGAAACCATAGTTTTTGTTCTGCATATCATATAGGATTGAGATTTTATATGTACTTAGACACCAATTATATATCTACGCCTACAAAATGTGCATTAATACGTCTTGCAGGCATGGCTTGAGTATTGCAAAACAGGATAATTTTTTTTATGATAATACATGATATGATGACAGAAACACTAAAAGTAGTCTAAATTTATAAGTAGAACTTTTCAATATTGAATGTGAAAAACGATCAATTGTGATTGTGAAACACACATTGCTTCCTTTTGTTAAATACTTTAAAGATTGGAAATAAATATAAAAAATAGTGTTCCTACAAAATCAGATCTAATGTTATTTAGATTATTACTAGATATTATCTACCGTGTCCTGCACAATCTGACTGAGCATACAAGTATCTGACAGCGGTGGTAAGCAGAAGCAAGCAGCTTTCTTACATGGCACATATTTTACATGGAACATATTGCACTTTTACTTTCTTCTCCAAAACTTTGTTTTTGCATTATTTAAACCAAATTGAACATGTTTCATTATTTACTTGAGGCTAAATTGATTTTATTGATGTATTATATTAAGTTAAAATAAGTGATCATTCAGTATGGTTGTAATTGTCATTATTACAAATAAATAAAAATCGTCCGATTAATCGGTATCAGCTTTTATGGTCCTCCAATAATCGGTATCGGTATCAGCGTTGAAAAATCATAATCGGTCGACCTCTAATTTAATCTAATCCCATAATTGTTCTTCACACCATGTGATACTGTCAAATGGTAGGTTTTGTATTAGTGTGCATGAGTGCGCGTTGTACAGAGACTGGGTGGTCAGTTCCGCTCAGCTGAAAGGTGTCACAGAGGTAGAGGGACATACAGTTACAGTAGTAAGACTGACTGTGGATTCCTCACTTTTCTAGAGATTGTCATTGTGGTTCACCCCCTATTGACTGTCAATCAATTATTAGGATTGGCTTGATAAATACATTTGTAAAAAATTATATATTTTTTTAATTACCTCAAAATTGAGCTCTGTTGTCTTGGTATAAACTGGGAATATCTACAGATGTAGAATCTTATCACCCTGATGCAGGAGAACTTTCCTACAATGCAGGAAATGTCAAATTTGAAGTGTATTTGAGGTTTAAAAAGGCTTCTAAAGTTTGTAATTTCCAATTAGAAATTTCAGACATGATTTTCCCTTACGAAAAAAGGTATCAACCCCTACAAAAACATTGATTAATTATAATACAATAATTTACATTTCCTGTTACTGCAGTATTATTTTCCTGCTGAAGCAAACCAGCTCAAATTAGAATCCTACATCTGTAGTGTGTTTACATCAATAGTAGTTTGTTGTGAATTGTACAGAGGCATTGATTGGACCATAGCAATCATTAACCCTTGGCTCTCTGATTGTCAGATTTGAGAGACAGAAAGAGAGAGTTGATTGAGCTGGGCCTTGATGAGCTGATGGAGCTGACGGCGCAGAGCCTGAGCCACCTAGAGATTAAAGAGCACATCAACATCATCAAGGAAATCGGCTGGGGGGAGTATGACAAGGTGCTGCTGGTCACCCATCGATGCAGGGGTAAGTAGCCTACTCATAGTTTAATAGGTTGAATACTATTAGCTTTTCTTTGGTTCAATGACACAATGAAAGATTAATTTATTTCAAGTAACTTGAAAGTGGTTGAAAGTTTTCATATCAAAGTATCCATAGAATTGGCTTCCTAGTGTAGACTACTGCCAATTCTGGCAAAAAAGGAGGAGTGGCTTCCGTCTGGCCTCTCTACCATAAAGGCCTGATTGGTGGAGTGTTGCAAAGATGGTTGCACTTCTGGAAGGTTCTCCCATCTCCACAGAGGAAATCTAGAGCTCTGTCAGAGTGACCATCACCTCCCTGACTAAGGCCCTTCTCCCCTGATTGCTCAGTTTTGGCTGCCAGCCAGCTCTAGGAAGAGTCTTGGTGGTTCCAAACTTCTTCCATTCAAGAATGATGGAGGCCACTGTGTTCTTGGGGACCTTCAATGCTACATAAATGTTTTGGTACCCTTCCTCAGATCTGTGCCACGACAAAATCCTGTCTCAGAGCTCTACGGACAATTCCTTCCACCTCATGGCTTGATTTTTGCTCTGACATTCACTGTTAACTGTGGGACCTTATATAGACAGGTGTGTGACTTTTCAAATCATGTCCAGTCAATTGAATTTACCACAGATGGACTCCATTGAAGTTGTCGAAACATCTCAAGGAGGATCAATGGAAACAGGATGCACCTGAGCTCAATTTCAAGTATCATAGCAAAGGGGCTGAATAGTTATGTAAATAAGGTATTCTGTTTTTTTGTTTGTAAATAAATTTGCTAAAATGTCTAAAAACCTGTTTTTTTCGCTTTGTCATTATTGAAGTATTGTGTGTAGATTGCTGAGGATTTGTATATATTTGTATCTATTTTATAATTATGCTGTAACGTAACAAAATGGGGGAAAAGTCAAGGGGTCTGAATACTTTCCAAAGGCACCGTAATATATACACACACACACACATACACATAGTTTCAAATGTATGTGGACACCCCTTAAAATGTGTGGTTTTGGATATTTCAGCCACACCCATTGCTGACAGGTGTATAAAACCGAGCACAGAGCCACACAATCTCCATAGACAAACATTGGCAGTAGAATGGCCTTACTGGAGAGCTCATTAACTTTCAACGTGGCACTGTCATAGCATGCCATGCTAGAGCTGCCCCGGTCAACAGTAAGTGCTGTTATTTGAAGTGGAAACGTCTAGGAGCCACAACGGCTCAGCCGCAAAATGGCAGGTCACACAAGCGCACATAACGGGACCGCCGAGTGTTGAAGTACGTAGCGTGTAAAAATCATCTATCCTCGGTTGCAACACTCACTACCGAGTTCCAAACTGTCTCTAAAAGTAACGTCAGCACAAGAACTGTTCGTCATGAAATGGGTTTCCATGGCCGAGCAGCCGCATGCAAACCTAAGATCACCATGCGCAATGCCAAGCGTCGGCTGGAGTGGTGTAAAGATTGCTGCCGTTGGACTCTGGAGCGGTGGAAATGGGTTCTCGGGAGTGATGAATTATCATTGATGGTCAATATGTCAACTACAGTATATATATAAGTGGATTCTAATGTTAGAATGTTTTGCAAAAATGGAACGCCTGTTAAACCAGTATTTTCCATTAGTCATCCTAACACGACATAACAGTGCACACGATTTGGTCATCTAATACTTTGGCAGATTCCTCAATTACAACATTTACCACATTCCTGTACAGCATGCCATTGATGCGGTGGACTGTTTGCACATCATTGATTTCACCAAGCAGAAGCACAACCAATTAATGCATCTCTTCTGTTATGGAAAATCAACAAAACTGGGCCTTTGTCACAGCCAAAGTCCTCCCCATTACAGAAATCAACAGAACTGGGCCTTTGTCACATCCCAGCCTGGTCTCATAGACTAGACATTGCATGGATAAAAGTCAATCAGAGACAGTGAAATTAGTATGATATGCTACGTTTGGTATGGTTACATAAGAATGATGGTTACTTAACCTTTTCACATGTGAGTTCCAAATATCATTAATGGCCGCCCCAGCGCGAGTTTTTTTTTTATGTGTGTGATGTCAGAATGTTCTCTGACTTCCAGATCCAGATGCCTTACTCCACGGAGTTCGGGGCTCCGGGTCCGGCGCAAGAAAGCCAGCTGGACGCTCTCTCCGCATGCATGGGGAAGAGGAGAGCATCAGGGCCGAAGAAGGAGCGGAGAAGGACGGAGAGCATCAACACCGCGTTCACCGAACTGAGAGAATGTATACCAAATGTACCGGTAGATACGAAACTGTCCAAAACTGTCCAAAATTAAAACGTTACGAATAGCAACAAGTTACATTTCCCACCTAATGGACGTGCCAAGAATTGTTACGCAACATGGACAGTTATTAACCCGCGCTACCCTCAAACCAAGGCACGCTGCCTGCTAATTATCTAAAGGCTATGTTTCAATTTCTAATTATTTTCTAACATCAGTTTGAATTTAGGTATGTTCCGCCTCCTCATTAATTCGCATAAGAAGTTGCCCATTTCACTGTTGCGAACAATTTATGTTTTTCAACTGGACAAACACGAGATCCCAAGCACTTCCCCAGATCAAGTATGCAGAAATGTTTGCATCTCTAGTCAGAACCCTTTTAACTAACCATTCCCATAACACAAACTTTTTCCTCCTGACAAAGTTTCTGTCTGGCACCTGTGGCGGAAGAATCAGAATTAGCTGTGTAACATAGATCATTAAGATGTCTTATCTGCATGGTATACTTATGTGATATTCTTGTTATTAGAATGTATCCCTTCGGACTCTGGTATTGGCAGTTGCACTTCTTCCCTCAGCTGGGGCTCAGTCACCTGGGGCTCAGTCACCTGGGGCCCAGAGAGGGGAGAGGTCAGGCTTGTCTTTCACATGTCCCTGGTGCTATGCAGAATATCAGAAAGGGAAGAGGACAGGAGGGAACATTGTCTTCATACAGTGAGGGGAAAAAAGTATTTGACCCCTCTGCAAAACATGACTTAGTACTTGGTGGCAAAACCCTTGTTGGCAATCACAGCGGTCAGACGTTCCTTGTTGTTGGCCACCAGGTTTGCACACATCTCAGGGGGGATTTTGTCCCACTCCTCTTTGCAGATCTTCTCCAAGTCATCAAGGGTTTGAGGTTGATGTTTGGCAACTCGAACCTTCAGCTCCCTCCACAGATTTTCTAGTTGAGTTGAGTTGATGCCAAAGAGCTCCATTTTGGTCTCATCTGTCCACAACACTTTCACCCAGTTGTCCTCTGAATCATTCAGATGTTCATTGGCAAACTTCAGACGGGCATTTATATGTGCTTTCTTGAGCAGGGAGACCTTGCGGGCGCTGCAGGATTTCAGTCCTTCACGACATAGTGTGTTACCAATTGTTTTCTTGGTGACTATGGTCCCAGCTGCCTTGAGATCATTGACAAGATCCTCCTGTGTAGTTCTGGGCTGATTCCTCACCGTTCGCATGATCATTGCAACTCCACAAGGTGAGATCTTGCATGGAGCCCCAGGCCGAGGGAGATTGACAGCTCTTTTGTGTTTCGTCCATTTGCGAATAATCACACCAACTGTTGTCACCTTCTCACCAAGCTGCTTGGCGATGGTCTTGTAGCCCATTCCAGCCTTGTGTAGGTCTACAATCTTGTCCCTGACATCCTTGGAGAGCTCTTTGGTCTTGGCCATGGTGGAGAGTTTGGAATCTGATTGATTGATTGCTTCTGTGGACAGGTGTCTTTTATACAGGTAATAAACTGAGATTAAGAGCACTCCCTTTAAGAGTGTGCTCCTAATCTCAGCTCGTTACCTGTATAAAAGACACATGGGAGCCAGAAATCTTTCTGATTGAGAGGGGGTCAAATACTTATTTCCCTCATTAAAATGCAAATCAATTTCTAACATTTTTGACATGCGTTTTTCTGGATTTTTCTGTTGTTATTCTGTCTCTCACTGTTCAAATAAACCTACCATTAAAATTATAGACGGATAATTTCTTTGTCAGTGGGCAAACGTACAAAATCAGCAGGGGATCAAATGCTTTTTTCCCTCACTGTATGTGAATGTGTCTTTACCTATTCTTTAACCATGTGAAGGGATGGCATGATTATTAATGGGGAACCAATTACTTGTCTCCACAATGTCTATGCGCCAGTCACTTCCTCCTTTGGCATTGGGGGATGTGTGTGGTAGTGTCTGGAACCATTGTATGTCATCTCTGATGTTGCACTTAACCTGGAATAGTGTATGACCTAGAGGCTCACTCCCCTCAGCGAGCTTGTCCAGGAGTGTGGTCAATAAGGGGTTTTACTTGAGATGGGAGTATCTGGAGTTGACAATTGATTTATGTCATTGGTAAAGTTGGTGTTTTTGTGCTATGAAGTACCAGGAAAGAGATCAGAACCTCGTCTTAGGGGCCAAACTGAACGTTAATATATAGCGAATGCTATCTGGCTACGGGATATTCCTTTCTCATTTAAAAAGTCTCACCTTGTGACCCGTTCCAAACATCTGTGGTTTGTTATGTAGACTCGGTGGTTGGATCTTTGCTATAAAAGATCCCAGTAGCCTTTGTGTTGGCGCTCTCAACGGATCATCAGAGAAGGTGATTCGTTGACCAGCCATCGCTATTGCAAAGCTCTCACTATTAAAGATTTAGTTTAAGTATAACTCTGACTTGTGTGATAAGTTTGTCTCTCCTCATTTGATGGTAAAGAAATGAACCACCACACACCCACATTACCTTCATTGTTGTTTTCCTTACAAATAATAACCTTGGACATGTGTGCGTAAATCATGTTGTAATTTCTACTGTAGCGCACTGAATGTATGAATGTATGACGCATCATGCATTTTCTGCTTTATTCACGTTTTTCAAGTACTGGTGGCACGTCATGAATTCAAATTCTTGCGTAGTGTAACGGTTGTCTTCCTCCTCCGAGGAGTAATAGGAAGGATCGGAGGACCAATGCGCAGCGTGGTAAGTGTCCATAATATTTCATAAGAATCATGACCACTGAACAAAACAATAAACTACACGTGAAATAACTAACCAAAACAGTTCCGTGTGGAACACACAGACACAGAAAATAAACACCCACGAAACACAAGTGGGAAAAGGCTACTTAAGTATGATTCTCAATCAGAGACAACTAACGACACCTGCCTCTGATTGAGAACCATACCAGGCCAAACGCAAACACAACATCGAAAACGTAACATAGACAAACCCACCCAACCCACGCCCTGACCATACTAAAACAAAGACATAATAAAAGAACTAAGGTCAGAACGTGACACGTAGATTGTAATGGACACATATGATGTGTGTAAAATACTTTTTTAACGTTTATGGTGCTTTGAAGGCAGCTGGGAACTCGGAAAAACACATGGTCAAATCATGATGTCAGTGATCTTCAGGTCGGATAGTCGGAGCTCTAGAAAGAGGCCCGAGTTCCCAAGTTGGAATTCCCAAGTTGGATGACAGTTCAAAAATATGTTTTTTCAGAGTTCCCAGTTGTCTTGAATGCACTAAAGTCAGAAGTCTGAGATTTCCAAGATCCCAGCTAACCAGTTCCGAGTGGTTTTGAACACACTAAAGTCAGAAGTCTGAGACTTCCGAGTTCCCAGCTCCGAGTTCCCAGTTATTTAAAACACGGCATCAGATTGTAACTATGGTATGTCAGGGTTACTAGCTCAGACCCCCCCCCCCCCCCGTCCTGGGGTTTTATTTGAACATATTTTTTATTTTATTTAGCTTATAAACTTCTCCTTTGCTTGCCTCCCATATATTGATAAATCCCCCACCATAGTAATATTTGCCCCCCACTAATTAAATTAACCCTGCCACCAACCCCCCTAAAGTGGTTTCATCCATATCTGACAATCCTGTTTAGCTTCCACACTACAGTTAGGCTAGGCAGTAGGCTTGCATTTGGGGTGATGATCTGTGAGGTGATAACATTTTATTTGTTTTGTGATTTGGCAAAAACTGTAAACAACTTGTCAAGTCATTTGCTTCGGTTCTTGTATTCACTGTAACAAGTACATCGAAGATTTGTAATATGCTGAAAAGTGGCCAAACTAAGTTCATATTTTTCATGCAATGGGAGCTGCCATCTTTAACTTTGACTTTGTTTATTTGCATCTTATAGTGAATGGCGTTCTGGGATTAGGAAGTTCTCGCTTGTCAAACATAAACAAACATGGCTGCCACCATAAAAAATGTAGCTGCTGTTAGCTTAGCTGACACGCATCTCTTTTCTAAACAATATTACATTTCTTCCTTGTGCTCACCAGAGATGTGGTACATATTAAACAAGTCTAGCTGTCAGGTCGCTATGTCAGCGGAACCTATTATTTAGACTGATTTATGGAATGGCTGTGGATGTTTGGATTTTTATTTATTTTACCTTTATTCAACTAGGCAAGTCAGTTAAGAACAAATTCTTATTTTCAATGACGGCCTAGTGGGTTAACTTGCCTGTTCAGGGGCAGAACGACAGATTTGTACCCCCTCAGCTCGGGGGTTTGAACTTGCAACCTTCCGGTTCCTAGTCCAACGCTCTAACCACTAGGCTACCCCGCTCTAACCACTAGGCTACCCTGGTTAGAGCGGATGATGAAGTTCACATTTATCTGTTACAATAAAAAATGAAATTGAGGAATAAAGTTGTGAAGACCTTTATTTCCCATCAGTACCAAACATTATTTAGATTATTTTCAGACAACAATGCTGATTAGACGCATTTGTTGCATCATATTTTCTGTTGCTACTGTTCCAATCACATATTTGCGATGGTATGCCCTTTTAGCTAACCCTTCCCATAACCCTAACCTAAACCCTTTAACCTAACTCCTAAACTTAACCCCTAACCCCTAGCCTAGCTAATGTTAGCCACCTAGCTAGATGCATGATTCTCGTAAAAACTCGTAACATATTGTACGTTTTTTAAATTTGTAACATATAATACGAATTGTAATTCGTAACATATCATACAAAATGGGTGCTGGACATCCGCAAATGAATACATACCATACGAAAACTAACATATACTAAATGGAGTGTCTCGATTTGCGTATAGAATAATTCGAAATGCTCTGACACCAGGTTGCACAGCCACTGGCCTCCCCATTACACCAATCAAAAGGCACCTGTGATGAGATAAAGAAACATTTCACAGCAGTTTGCTCCACCTACTTTGTCCAAGGCCAACAAAGCTGTCTATGAAAATGACAGCAACTGGCCACGGCAGGCTAGTGATGTCAGAGCTGTTGTTTTGAATATCTAGTGGAAGAGGTTAGCTGGTTGACATTTCAGCAGTTAGTTCCACAAACTGCAGGGTCTTAGTTAATTGCATTTTAATTTATATATTAATTGGAGTGTAATTAAATGCAATAACATTAATAGTTTTAACATTGTTTTATCCATAAGTTTAAATATTCAATTAACTTCAGTAACTCGTATTATTTAATTTCAGATTCTAAATTGTAAGACACACTGTTGCTGTTCAAGCCCTCAGAAGATCTATTTACTATGAACGAGGTAGTGATAAACCATGAACCATTTTGTCATGACTGCAGCCTCAGTGCTGTTAGACAAACCACATAACGTAACGCCATACACTGTCAATATCTTTAAGAGCATGTTTTATGCAATCAAAAAAGCTAAGTCAAATTGAAATCCGTGCCAAAATACAGAGGCTGCAGAGATTGCTGTACAATTAATTCCAATTGTGTACTATGGATGCTCTGAAGTGACAAAAAAAAGCAAGCCCAGAATGAAAATGTTATCCCCTCGTTTAGATATTGGTATGTACTCTGTTCTATTTCTGTTTATATGCAACCTTTCCCCCCCCCTTTTCGTGATATCCAATTGATAGTTACAGTCTTGTTCCATCGCTACAACTCCCATACGGACTCGGGAGAGGCGAAGGTAGAGAGAGAGCAGTTCGTCCTCGGAAACACAACCTCGCCAAGCTGCACTGCTTCTTGATTTGACTTGGAAGCCAGCCGTATCAATGTGTCGAATGAAACACTACACACCCGACGACCGTGTCAGCGTGCATGCACCCGGCCCACCACAGGAGCCGCTAGAGCGCGATGACACAAGGACATCACGGCTGGCCAAACCCTCCCCTAACCCGGACGACACTGGGCCAATTGTACGCCGCCTCGTGGGTCTTCCGGTCGCTGCCGGCTGGGGCACAGCCTGGGATCGAACCAGGATCTCCCTGCATCTTTTTTTAATCATGCATCCCTACCTTTACAAGAGCCCCCTGCTAGAGTGGGAGGCTGTGTGTGATGTTTACATATAACACTAGAATCACCACTTAAAAATGAATCCCGCTGGGTATATCCTCAGTCCTGGGACCTCAATGGGTACGGAACAACTCCTGATAGCGCATGTCATGCTCTGAACGGGTTACGGGATGCTGTTGTGCATGTCTCTGCCGTAAAGGGACAACATAAGAAACACCATAGCTGGTCATGGGAATCTTTTTTTGTAGGTGTAACAGACTGTGTGTCACAGAATCATTTTTGTTTGCCTGAGAGAATGTGATGTGATGGTAAATGGCTTTTTATGCTGTGTATCAAACTATAGCTGTTCAAAAACATACAATTTAGTACACAACACCAAAGCAATCTCCTATGTCTTGAACACCTGATCCTGTTTCCAGTCAGTCCGTGTTTACGGTAGATAATATTACAGTCTAACTAAGATTCATTTATTGTCCTTTTTCACAGTATTGTCAACTCTTACCTACAGTATGTGCATGTCCCTTCACTGTTTTCACTTCTCTAAACTAATAGTTTTTGGAGCATTGTAAACCTTGAAAATATGTAGGAAAAACCATATACTATATAATTACCATCAATTGAATAATTTCATGTGAAATGTTGTATAAACACGACAGGATCAATAAAGCCAATAATTGGATCTCTTTACAAAACAATACTGACATCACAGTATATGTTATTATAGCAGTGCATTTTCATTTTTGTCAAAAGTGAATTACATAATAAAAACAATCAGACACTTTAATCACATAATCAGGGCCAGTATTCTTAATTATATAATTTATCTCATCATCATCATCTCAAATGTCTTAATTTTTAAAGTTTAAGTCGACTGATTTGAACTTTACACTGGATATTCATTTTTTTCCACCTATTGATGCAATTCTTAAATTCCAGTCACCAAAACCCAAACATGATTTCATAGATAAAACAAAACACTAAACAGACATGTTTTAAACAAAAGACAGACAAGCTCTTAGCTACTACAATCATACATTAAAATCCTTAACATTAAACAACTTCTAAAGGAAGAAAAATATTATTATTGATGTAAGATCATAAAAATTAAGTTGAAGATCAGAATAAAAACAACATCTTTTTTTTCTGCACAATGCTACTGCAATTTAAAATACAAAATGTTTAAAATGTTACGTTTATAAATGGTAAAAGTAGTAATTTTTTTTTAAGTACAATAAAAAAGATTGAAAAACCGCTGTTGGCTATGAGCTTTGATGCGTTCACTAAAAGCAGTTCATTTGGCAGGTCTTCATGGAAGGAAACATTTCAAGATCCTGTTTCATGAATACATGTGTTGTGGTGAGACAGACACTATTGATTCCGTGTCAATCAGTTCTGTTTTACAGGCCATGGCACAACAAACTAATCAAAACAGATTTTTTTTTTTAAGCAATATCAAATGTTAGACAAAAAAAAAAAGTCAAGAAATTTGAATAATTGTATCTTTAAATATAAAAAAGAAATACCAATATTATATGAAGGAATGTGAGTTTTTTTTTTAACGCAGGCAGCTTTTCCCCTCCAACTTTGGGATCCTGTAGACCAATGAGACAATCCAAATGAGAGACACACTGGGTTATTTAATACCCTCCAGATGACATTTGATGTGGTAATGTGTGTTTTTTCTATTTTGTCAAATTCAATCAACCAAACAGTAATAATTTTACATGACATGATTAAAATGAATACATAAAGTAGAAACAATTATATATATATATATATATATATCATTCAATGATGCATAGTGTTAATATAAACCCTATCAGCAAAACACCATAATCACCTCTCATGGTTCTGTTAGACAACAGATCACGTCAAGCCTCCACGTTGCTCACTTCTGACCATCAGGCTCCAGGTAATCCTCGTCATCATGGATCGCCAGGCATTTGGGCTTGGGTCTCTCGTGGACCTCTGCAATCTCCTCTCTGGTCTCAGCTGGCGTGATCATTGACACCACATCATCGTAGCTCTCCTGTTGATCTTCCTCCACCTCGTAGGTTGCATGTTCTGTAAAAAATGTGGTACAGAGCAACACATAAAGAATAGTATAATCTAAGCTATTTAGCAGCCACTTTGTATCCAAAGCGACTTGTAGTCATGCATGCATACATTTTTCATATGTGTGACCTCAGTGGGAAACAATCCCAAGACCCTCAGTGTTGTAAGCACCATTCTTTACCAACGGAGCCACACAGGACCAAAGACACAACACATTCATGTATGCATGTATGTAACTGAGCTGGACCTTTATATTACCGTGGGTAGCAGAAGGTCCAGCACCTGGGCCTGGGCTACTGGTTCCATCTTCTCCACTGGATGTTGGTTGAGCTGGGACATTCTCCTCCTCAGCAATGTCATCATAAGACAGGGAAGACGCAGTACTTCGCCGGCCATTCTCTTTGTCTCCGCCACTCTCTGATTCTGTAGGAACGGAGATACAGAGAGGGATGTGATGGTACAGCAACGCAGCACTTCATTTGACTAGGACAGCTACAGGGATCCATTCTCCACCCCTTATCATTACAGTAGTTATCCCTTCGGTCATATACAGTGCATTCGGAAAGTATTCAGACCCCTTGACTTTTTCCACATTTTTGTTAGATTACAGCCTTATTTTTAAAATAATTTAATTGTTTTTTTCCTCATCAATCTACACACAATACCCCACAATGACAAGGCAAAAACTGGTTTTAATTTTTTTTGCAAATGTATTACAAATAAAAAACTGAAATATCACATTGACATAAGTATTCAGACCCTTTACTCAGTACTTTGTTGAAGTACCTTTGGCAGTGATTACAGCATTGAGTCTTCTTGGGTATGACGCTACAAGCTTGGCACACCTGTATTTGGGGAGTTTCTCCCATTCTTCTCTGCAGATCCTCTCAAGTTATTTCAGGGTGGATGGGGAGAGTCGCTGCACAGCTATATGCAGGTCTCTACAGAGATGTTCAATCGGGTTAAAGTCCGGGCTCTGGCTGGCTACTCAAGGACCTTCAGAGACTTGTCCCGAATCCACTCCTACGTTGTCTTGGATGTGTGCTTAGGGTCGTTGTCCTGTTGGAAGGTGAACCTTCGCCCAAGTCTGAGGTCCTGAGTGCTCTGTAGAAGGTTTTCATCAAGGATCTCTCTGTACTTTGGTGCCAGGTTTCTACCAGACGTGACGCTTGGCATTCAGGCCAAAGAGTTCAAACTTGGGTTCATCAGACGAGATAATCTTGTTTCTCATGGTCTGAGGGTCTTTAGGTGCCTTTTGGCAAACTCCAAGCGGGCTGTCATGTGACTTTTATTGAGGAGTGGCTTCCCTCTGGCCACTCTACCAAAGAGGCCTGATTGGCAGAGTGCTGCAGAGATGGTTGTCCTTCTGGAAGGTTCTCTCATCTCCACAGAGGAACTATAGAGCTCTGTCAGAGTCACCATCAGGTTCTTGTTCAATTCCCTGACCAAGGCCCTTCTCCCCCGATTACTCAGTTTGGCCGGACGGCCAGCTCTAGGAAGAGTCTTGGCGGTTCTAAACGTATTCCATTTAAGAATAATGAAGGCCACAGTGTTCTTGGGGACCTTCAATGCTGCAGAAATGTTTTGGTACCCTTCCCCAGATCTGTGCCTCAACACAATCCTGTCTCAGAGCTCTACAGACAATTCCATCGACCTCATGGTTTGGTTTTTGCTCTGACATGCACTGTCAACTGTGTGGGCCCTTATATATACGGGTGTGTGTCTTTCCAAATCATGTCCAATCAATTGGATTTACCACAGGTTGTAGAAACACCTCAAGGATGATCAATGGAAACAGGATGCACCTGAGCTCCATTTCGTGTCTCATAGCAAAGGGTCTGAATACTTATGGAAATAACGGTATTTCTGTTTTTTTAAGTTGAATAATTTTGCAAACATTTCTAAAAACCTGTTTTCGCTTTGTCATTATGTGTTATTGTGTGTAGATGAGGATTTGAGGATTTTTTTTAGAATAAGGCTGTAACGTAACAAAATGTGAAGAAGTTGAGAAGTCTAAATACTTTCCGAAGGCACTGTATATCTGTCAATCGACAAGGTTCTCTCTCTGCTACACTAAGCACTGAATTTATATACTATATAATGTTTTGTTGATATTATATATATATATATATATATATGGACTCACCGTTGCTTTTCAAATCTCTCATTTCCATTGGTCCAAATAGTTCACTTCCGTTGGTTTCCACGTCCTCATAGTCTCCACTCTCAAAAGCAGACACTTTTCTCGTTGAGAATCTCGCTGGATCCAGAATATTACACTAATTAAAACATTTTCAGTCTCTCCAAAGCATACATATTAAGAACATATATTTAAATGCATTCAAGTTGTTGTTTTCACATATTCCATAACATTTGATTCAATGTGTTGTTGTTTCTAGTTTAGACCATGTTGTCAAAGTGCTCACTGAATGCCCTCTAGTGGTGGCTCAATTGTACAAATGCATTTGAAATGTGTTTAGGACATAGAGATAGATAGAGGACTCATCAAGAATATAACCTATTTTAGCATGGACATTGCCGTTGAGGGCTTCCACCATTTTAAAGTAGTCAACTGGGTGGGGATTCCTATAAATTGGGAGCAATCAGCCAATGAAGAAGAAGACAATTGAATACTTTAAAATTGAGATAGCCTCAATGGCGCTGCCCATGCCGCCACAGACGCTATAATGGCAAAGATACAACGATGAGTCTTATATCTATGGTTAGGATCTATACCACTTTGGGATAATTTCCTAATTGTGACAGAACTACACAGATACACAAATTATTACAAAGGTGTCCTTCAATTTGGCCATTTTACTGTAAGTGGCTTTAGTTGGTAAATCGCTACAGTATTATTATCAGCCGTTGAAATTGCACTTACACTTGAACCTGGTTACAAATCGTCTTCGCATGAAGAGACAGAGGGCAACGACCATGACCAGAGACAACAGTCCGAGGGAAAGACCAACATACAAGTTGATGGGGATCGGGGGAATGGGCACTTTGATTGGATAACCTGAAATCATATTACGTGATTGGGGAGAAATATTATAATTTAAGACATAGACTGTACACATTTTGTCCATCGAAGATTTTAGAGAAAGAGTGTTTTGAGTTTTACTAAGATGGCAAAAGCAATTCTGAAAAATGAGAGAAATATTTTGCCATTCTATAGCTAGATAGAGCCCCACAGTCAGCAATATATCTGAAAACAAGGTTACCTCCTACATCGCGCTATAGCTACTTACAACCTGAAACATTGGAAATTAGCACTTTGAACAACTAATGGCGGTGTGGTCATTGCAGTACCTTCACAGTAGATTACACCAGGTGTTTTACATTCATTCTTCTTGATGACGCAGTGCTGTAAATTGCGATTCTCATTGGAACATTTGAGAGATGTCTCTGGTATTATTTTTCCTTCTTTTTCCTCTTCTGACTGTTCAATCTGATCCCGTCGGAGAAGTTGAGGAGTGCCACATCCTACTAGCTCTTTGCAAAGTAATCGACCTTCTTGTGAGAACATATTCTGTAGACATACCGACTCCCAGGTGCCTCGATAAAATACCTTAATGTTCCCTCCACATTTCTGAGTTGAATTGAATTTCACACCACCTGTAAAAAAAATGATAAAGCTACACAATTTACTGCACTGCTAACCTCTGTTATGGAAACATCACTACTGCATTAACGACACCATTAGTTATCGCTTGTCATCTACACGTCTTCAAAGTTAATATTGAACTCTTACCTGCACAGGACACAGAAACCAATCCTCTACCACACCTTCCTCTTGTTGTTTTGCACTGTCCGAGATAGGACTCCGAGCCAATGCAGCTGACGAAATGTGCATCACTTCGACTTCCTTTGTCGATTTCTTCGAATGAGATGCTGTTGCTACACTGCTGCTCTTGACATACTATTTTGGAGTGACTCTCACTCCAGTTATCATAACACACTGGCAAGTTATTTAACATCACCTTCCCAGAGCAGTTACCTGTTTCTCCCAGGCTTGCTGTGAGATGATCTATGGGGAAACATAGGTGTAAGAACATATAGGCGCCTCAGTCCTTCAGCAGTAACATCACTAATCTTGGCAACTTAAATACCACAACATTTATATGGTATTATAAACTGGGTGGTTCAAGCCCTGAATGCTGATTGGCTGACAGCCGTGGTATATCAGACCATACTATGACAAAATATGTATTTTTGCTGCTCTAATTAAGTTGGTAACCAGTTTATAATAGCAATAAGGCACCTCAGGGGTTTGTGTTATATGGCCAGTATACCACGGCTAAGGGTTTTGTACAGGCACTCCTCGATGCGTCGTGCCTAAGAACAGCCCTAAGCTGTGGTATATTGGCCATATACCGCACCCCCTTCGGGCCTTATTGCTTAAATATACAGTACATTCAGGAATATATTAGGTACGTCCCAATAATATCTCCCTACTTCATGTTGGAAGTTTCATTATTTTCCTTTCAAATCAGTGAAGGGGAGTGAACAAGTGCACACTTTGGAATGAAGGGGAGATATTTGGGACATCGCCCCTGTGTTCATAGATATAGGATGTCACGTGGGGCCTAAGGCTCATTGTGTATATGTTTCTACAGTGACTAATGTTGTCATTTTGGAATAAAGATATGCAGAGGCAAAAATCACACCATTATCAGTGAGAGTATTTAGAATTGTTTGTCTTGTACAATTATTTGATCAGTATCTTACCTTGGCACTGTAAGTAGATCGACTGGTTTAGAGAGGGCCTGTCGTTTAGTTCACAGTCCCAGATGCTGTTTGTCTCCCCTTTACAGCTGTACTTCTTCCCCCACAAGAGATCATGATAATCTGCCTTTTCCTTAGCAGTATGTTTTATGTAGGCTCCACAGCCCAAGTCTTTGCACAAAACCTTGCTCTCTGTCTCAGTCCAACCATCGCTGCTGACAGCCCGACTATCTGCTTCACTGTACACAAACACGTACCCTTCACAAGTCCCGTTCCCTAGCTTCAACATCATTCTCCTCCATTCTGTGAAATAACACAAGGCACAGTGAAGGTTGGGCCAAGTTAAACACAGCAAAGCATGTGCAGCAGGTAGCCTAGAAGTTAAGAGCATTGGGCCAGTAACCGAAAGGTTGCTGGTTCAAATCCTAGAGCTGACTAGTTGAAAAATCTGTGGATTTGCCCTTGAGCAAGATACTTGATCCAAATTGCTCTGCATAAGTGTATCTGCTAAATGACTAAACCGCAAAGATAAGTGAGGAAACCCTCAGGCAAATACAGTTTTAAGAATGCAAGGGCCCCAAACTATACTTTTTACAAAAGACAAACTAGTTATTGTGTACATAATGACTTTCATATGGAGATTGTAAATAGTAAAAAAAAGTATAGCTATTATTGTAAACTTTCTACAATATATTCTCTTATTTTGACTCCGGTGTTGAAAACATAGAAACAAACAAAATACCAGAGCATTGGAGACCACCGAGGGCACATTGTTGGTTGTTGGTCTTAGTAACTGTAACTGTGCACTCTGCCGAAGACTTGCTGTTTGCACTACAGGTGAGGCCTGACACAACAGCCCCACTGTTTGCAGATGAAGGGCCAAAGAATGAGAGAGGTTTGACACCATGTCCACAACCCTGCTCTCGGCAGATAGTGTTTTGGACATCTTTGTTGTTTAGGGCAGTCTTACAGACAGGGCTCCAATTTCCTTGGTAGAACACCTGTACGTTACCCGAGCATCTCTCTCTATGCTCCATTAGCCTGGCCTTGACACTTCCTGCATTGGAATAATGACATCACATTTTTAAAAACAATCATGCATTAGCAAAATACTGTGAGAATAAAATGACAAAAATATGGATTTAATGGAAAACAGGGACTGTTACATGATATTACCTGAGCAAACAACATAGGCTGGCTTGTCCTTACAGTAAGACTGGTCAACGTTTTTGACCATGTTGCACTGACTGATGTTAGTTGTCTGCTGGGTTCTGTGCACACTGCTGATGGTGATTTTGTCTAAAGCTGATTGTGATTTTCTCAGGAAGGACAGAGGATAGATGGCTGATCCACAATCCAAGTCTTTACACAACATGTCGGACTTCTTATCCGTCCAGGCATCCTCACAAACACCTCCACACGCTCCGTTGAGGCACACCTCCACCTTTCCCCAGCATTCTCCCTTGTCTTTAGTGTCAACTTTCAGGCGTACTGTTTTACTACCTTTCAGGGCAAAGCCCGAGATAAGGAGGAACACCATGAAGACCTACTGTTAGTATTATTATCAAATTATTACCATCACCTTTTATCATCATATGCAGTTATTCTCCTTCGAAAAATAAAAGAATCAACCATTATAAATAAAGAGAGAGAGAGAGAGAGGAATGGGATGGAATGGGATGGAATGGAATGGAATGGGATGGAATGGAATGGAATGGAATGGGATGGAATGGGATGGAATGGGATGGAATGGAATGGGATGGAATGGGATGGAATGGAATGGGATGGAATGGGATGAAATGGAATGGGATGGGATGGAATGGAATGGAATGGGATGGAATGGGATGGGATGGAATGGGATGGGATGGAATGGGATGGAATGGAATGGAATGGAATGGAATGGGATGGAATGGGATGGAATGGAATGGGATGGAATGGGATGGAATGGGATGGAATGGAATGGGATGGAATGGAATGGGATGGGATGGAATGGAATGGGATGGAATGGGATGGAATGGGATGTCAAATGTTTTTGTCAATAGAATGCTGTGTACCTGAGCAGACGACAGAGACTATACTGTGGTTTGACAGATGCTCACTCCGCTCGCAGTCAAAAAGGGATTTTTTCCTTTCCAGGCAGCTGTAAGAGTATTTCCACAAATCAGTGGTTCCACTAGTGGATTCAAAGGTAAATGAGGTAGCATCCCCACAGTCCATCTGTTGACACACCACCATGGCAGTTTGACGATCAAAAGTGGCGTTAGACCCAGACAGCCAGTAAGTCTTCCCAGCTTGCTCTATGCCCACCTTGCCAGAGCAGCCCCCCATCAGAAACACCACCGCATGCTCTAAACAATCAGAAGAGAGGCAGGCGAAAAGTTCCACCAATCAGTAAAACACATGTAATCCTAAACAAACCATATTCAACTGCAGCATCAAAGCAGAAAATAGTTATATTTGGGTAAAAGTGTACCTATGATTAAAACAAACTTGCCATAATAAACTGTAAAGTTTAATATGCACAAAAAAGGAAAAAAACATACCTTGGCAGATTAACATCTTGTTTGTATCCTGTTGTTGTGGCTGTTTCTTGGTTGACTTGATACAGTTAGAGATAGATTTAGAGTTACTAGTACAGATCACCTCATTGTTCAATACTTGACTTGTTCCTTGAATGAAGGAATCAGTATTAGCCAAAGCATCACCACAAATCATTTGATTGCAAATCACTTTGGAGTTTTCCTCCTTCCAGTTGCTTTCACGGACGCTCTTCCACACCCCTTCATGCTGAATCTCTACTCTTCCAGCACACCTCCCAGGGCCATCTGACAAACGCACTTTCACACTACCTGGAGAACAATGTCAGGGGAAAAGAGTGTGAAAAACGGTTGATATTATTCCAAGTATTAATAAACCTACAATTTAGCACATTACAAAATGCGAAAATTAGAAACCAATGAGAAAGAAGATAAAGGTGGCACACTGCTCTTGCTAGTATCACTGCTCCTAGAGGGCCTTGAGGCCGATACGTTAAGCTGAATAAAGAGCAGTGTGCGTCCTTCTTCTTTCCTCATCTTATTCGGCTGTTACCATGCACCTGCTACTAAGATAGCTCAGATGTGCAATTGCCTTTTGAAGATTAGAAACCAAAATTCTCCTTCTTTAGATATAGCATTTGAAATGAACAAAATAGTGGTAATAGTTTTCCACATATTTTTCATGTTGTTGTAATTCTATAAACAATGCTGAAAACAATCCTACTGCTCTCACGTTTTCTGTGTTGTGTAATGCATAGTACCTGAGCAGATCACACTGGCTTTCCTGCATGAGGTTGGGTTCTTATAGTGCATGGCCAGACAGTGCCACAGTGAAGCCTCAGAGTCTTTGCAATCTACTAGGTCATGCTTTCCATCTTTCTGGACTTTACTCCCAGAGCCGACTAACACAACCTCTCCACAACCCAACTCTCGGCACACGACTCGTCCATCCTTCTCATCCCAGTTAGTAGAACACACAGCCTCCAGGGTGCCAGAGTGGTTGAAGTGTACTGACCCAAAACAATGATTGACATTCTGGCTTTGGTCATCTTTCAACAGGGATATGTTGACTTTGTCTGAAACACATCGAACAATAATTCTCAAAAACTTCTAGAAAGATATTACTTTCTTTTCCCCCCCATGCACAACAAACAGAAACATGCAGCATTTGGACATCAAATAAATGAAATACATACACTAAATAAGTTTTATTCTGATAGCCTTTTCCCTTTTTAAGATGGCCTTTTTAAAGCTTTGCTCGGGATTCCAAACTCTAGAACATTTGTGATTTTTGCCTCCAGAACACTGTAGCGCTGTCTCAAAGAATGAACATTTGACCCCTTTAGAGAGCTTTACCTGTACAATCCAGGGAGATGTTTTTGGAACTGTCACAGACCATGTTTTCCTGACGGTGACTTTTGCCACACCGCATGTGTGAGCACAGATCATCACTTGATTTGTTCAGCTTGTATTGGCTTTGGCATACAGGTTTCCAAACACCGTCATCCTCTTCCACTTCCAACTGTCCAGAACAGACATTGCTTCCACCTTGTAAACGAAAGTTGTGATGATCTGTTGGACATAAATCATACATTTTTTTTTTTGTAATTACACTTAGAAAGGTAACAGTAAACGTTCCACTTTTATAAAATTAGTTGACATAGACAGTATATGTTGTTAAATTTGTCTTATCAGAAGGTGATCATAGTGCACAGGCAGATATCAGAACTTTGATACATTGACATTTGAGTCATTCAGCAGATGCTCTTATCCAGAGTGACTTACAATCAGTTAGTGCATTCATCGTCAGATATCTAGGTGGGACAACCACATATCACAGTCACAGTATAATAATATTTTGAAGATGATTGCACAATGCGGCGGACGAGAGGACTGGGATTAACGATCAATAGGAGTTGGTTTTCAGTTCAACATCTGTTTAGAATCTGTGTGCTGTCAGTCCTGAGAGCCACGTGTGCTACATTCTGTACATTGAGTCTGTACATTGAGTCTGGGGCAGGATACTTGGTATTTGGCCATTGGCCAATTGTCCTGCAAGGACATCTCATTGGTCAACCCCAGTCTAGGGTGGAGGGTTATAAATGGCATCCTGTTCCTTTGTTGGGTGGAGAAAATCTGAGGACAGGGGAGACTGAACATCTACCTCCCAGCATAACATCTTGATTTGTCCTTCTCAAATAAACCTATTTTTCTCCCCCTCATTTGTTTTGGAGTTTGTGTTATTGAAGAATAAATTGCCAACAACAGTAAGTACACTTTTCCTCAATAAAGTAGTTATCAGAGTCAAAGCTAGAAATTAGGGGGGTGGAGGGGAATCAAGTGCAAGTGTTGGTTCAGGACACCAGAGGTGGCAAAACGAAGTGCTAGGGTTGGGGTGTAAGATTGGAGCATAGCCTAAAGGTAGGGGGCAGTTCCCCTTGCTGCTCTGTAGGCAAGCACCATGGTCTTGTAGTTGATGTGAGCTTCGACTGGACGTTAGCCACCTGGCTACAATTCGTAACATATCATGCGTTTGAAAAATGCGTACCATATAATACAAATTGTAATTCGTAACATATCATACGAACATACCGTACGAAACGTAAGATATCAGACTAAACGGAGTGTCACGGATTTTACGTACAGAATAATACGAAATGCTGTGAGACCAGGTTGTTCCACTAAGACCTCCACTAACTTTAACTACTCAGTGGGCATAGAACTGCAAAAACTTATGAATGTAACCCCAAAAGTAAATGGTGAAATCTGCAAACAGTTAGACACTAAAGAACCTTGATGCATCACACATACAGTGTAAGAATTATATGAAACAATTGAGATTAGAAGATAGTGGTTGTAAGATCAATGACTGTTAGCAGTGAATGTGGTGAGGTGAATATGAAATACTTGCCTGAGCAAATCACGGAGACAGGTTCTGTACATACCACTTTAGGATTGGTTATACATTGCCAGATATGTTTCTGATGCTCTGTGTTGCTGCAATGTGTAGGTTTGAGGACCACATGATTCTCAATTTGTGAGAACATTCCGGCTGATGGGAGACCTTTAGATTGGCCACATTTGAGATGTTCACACACAATATCAGCCTGCTTTTTATCTGAGCCAGAGGTAAAGAACAGACATGTGTTACGACCCAAGGGTGAAATTGTGCTGTAGATATTGGGGAAGATGAACAGTAGATGAGGGTCCTGGGTATCTCCCCGGAATTGGTTTAGACAATTTAAAACACATTTTCTGCAATTATGCAAATGCACCTAACTCCCCAAAAATAAAATACAATTTTGCCTATTGTTTTCACTGCTCACACAGTCTAGCCATACTTCTTGAAATACATTTTTATAAATGAAACATCCTGGATAATTGACACATTTGTAGTTTTGCTATTCACTACCTAAAACAAAATGTGGATAGTGATTGCTTGCACAACCTAATTAAGCATATAAAGTAAGTTCTAATGAAAGTTAATTGTTATCAAATGATATAAAGTATAATTAGATTGTATATTAACAAAAAATTGTCATGGGTCCCAAATTTTAAAGTAATTTATAATAACACAAAATCAAATCAGCCTAAAAACGATGAATGAATATTTCACCCATGCGAATGGTAAAACTAAAACTAAAAAGTATAGTATGTATTGCTACCATCAGAAATGAAGTTAACAAGACGTAGTTCTTACCCCATTTCGGATTACAAAAGTAGCCCGTTTCTTTGACCTTCCCCATTAAAATTTTTTTGTACCTGAGAGTTCCAGCACATCTAAACCCAGGCAAATTCTCAAGCTCAAGCTGAATCTTATCTGGTGATAAAAAAATGACTTGTGAGGCTCAAAATGTAATTCAAATGCATCATTTTGTGTTTAACTTATGGAATTAAATAATGCAAATACAACACAAAATAAAATCAATATTTTCAATATTCGAGTTGACAATCAGATGATGTAAAAAGTCATTTTGCTAAATATCAAAGTTAGTAGCACAACTTTTTTAATATCTGTATTTGGTATACCATATAGGCATCGGCCTTGTGACACAGAAAATATTGAGGTGTCAGTATTAGCCAACAATTAACATAAGTAAATTACCAACCAGCCGAAGAACAACAAAATAGGTGGGGGAAATGGGAAGAAAGAATGTCTGTCAATGTAGTAAAATATCCAACCTGATAGAGTTACCAATACACAACAGAATATGTAAATAACTTAAACGAACACTTACCCGAACATGTGATTTTTTTGACTGTATCCTTGGTATTAGAACTTCTGTTCCACCCTGGAAACATGCAGTCCCATAGATACTCCTCGTTTCCATTGCATTCCACCTCGTTCATCCATGTGGTAGACCTAACCTTCTTCAGCAGAATGTCTTTAGAGCTTATGGATGTCCCACAGCCGATGCTCTTGCAGATGACCTTCTCATTATTCAGCTGCCATTTCTGGTCACCAACAATACCCCATTTCCCATCATGGAAGACTTCAACATAGCCCTCACATGGACCATCCCCACCCTGCAGGATCAACCTGTCTTCCACTGCACAGTAAAATAGATATTATACTAACAACCAGACCTATGGTTTCAATACATGTGTAGATGATATTTTATTTAAATACTCATTTTCTGTGTATTTGAGTATGTTTTAATAATGAGGCCCAAATCAACTACTTCTATTGGAAGTATTTGAAGATATTTTGCAATAATATTTGAAAGTGTTTTCAAATACTTCTTTCAAATACTATTTTCAAAAACCTAGGTTAAATGGTTAGGAATGTATTTGAGTCAGTGTCTTTGTATGCCAATGTTTTCCAAGTCTATTTCCAAAGTTAATTCCAATATTCAACTACTTGTCTCTTAGAATAAATATCTGAATACTTACTTTGAAATGTATTTTAAAGTAATTTAGATATTTGAACCCAGGTCTGCTATTAGGTTACTGTAAATGGGAAATCTTAATTTACTAGCTATTTAACCAAAAAATGTTAGCCCCAATTTCTGAATGTGGTAGAAATATGGTACAATGTTCATAATCTGATATGATAGAGGAATATACTCTGTTTGGCTCTGCAGTAGGTATTTGGTATTATTATTCTTCAAAAGACAAAATTGCTTGTTTGATTGCTTGTTAAAAGCATCCAGAACAGGTTAAGATTAGACAACAACAAAAAAATAAGCTTTTAAACCAAAATCCAGGACAATAATTGTATAATTATTAATAACATACATTTAAAAATCATACAAAATAATTGATTTACTAATTTAGAACAAGGCCTAATGCAGACACATCTGTATGATCTATAATTAACAAATACATTGTAGGCCTATGAAGGGATATTGTATGTATTGTTGGACAATTTACTTCCAGTGTTAACATCTTATAGAAATAATTCAGCTATGGCTAAATATATTGTCACCCTTGCACTTTTCTTAAATAATTAAATGTATTTTTCTAAAATAAGTTGACATTGTGTCAAGAACAGCAACGCTGCTGGGTTTTTCCCTCCGTGTGTGTCAAGAATGTCCCACCACCCACACAACATCCAGCCAACTTGATACAACTGTGGAAAGCAATGGAGTCAACGTGGGCCAGCATCCCTGTGGAACGCTTTTGACACCTTGTAGAGCCCTATGCCCCGACGAATTGCGGCTGTTCTGAGGGCAAAAAGGGGTGCAACTCAAAATTAGGAAGGTGTTCCTAATATTTTGTACACTCACTGTATGTAGAACCTAGTGTTGTGCTGGAGATATTGAAAATGAGGTTGAAAAGCGGTGAAAATGACCCTAGAGAGATATTACCACCTAAGGCTGCAAATAGGCTATTGAGGAGTCTTATTATGTTTAACCAATAATAATGCACTAAATCACAGACTAGGCACATCATGAAACACATTGAGGTGAAACATTTCAGACAGTAGCCTAGTCGCAAAATATAACTCAATTGATTGAACATTACATGCATTTCAATATGATTGAACTAGCCTATATAGGCCCATATAGCCTACGTATCTTTTCATGCCGTCATCTCAATTTTTCATTTGAAACATAATTTTATTCTTCACTTATTTGTAACAATTGCAAATACTTTGTCAACTTTGTAATTGTAGTCAACTTTGTAATTGTAGTCAACTTTGTAATTGTAGTCAACTTTGTTCTGAAATGATCGGCAGTCACAGTCACACAGACAGCATAAACATCTGGATTCTATGTTTAGCGGAGGTCTTCTGTAAATAAAGTGATGCAGAAGGGCAAAAAAAGCATCTAACGATGCCCCCTGGCCACCTCTACGAATGGTCTGGAGCACTAGTAGATGTGTAAAGGTTTTTAAGAACCATGTTACTACCGAAGGCTTTGGGAAACACCTCGGCTACTAAAAAATATATCGTAAGAAGATTCTAACGATGATCTTATTAACTCTATGAATGCTCTGGGAAACGAGGCCCTGAACTTAACACATTGGCCACTCCAGAACAGTCCAGCGTTTCTTCTTGAACCGTTTCTACTTGAACCCTTCCTGGGTGCGTTTTGATGTGTGTTTGGTGTCATTGTCCTGCTGGAAGACCCACAGCCTTGTATGGAGACCCAGTTTTTGGACACTGTGATGAACATTTGATTTCAAAACATTGTGAATTCAGTTGGGGTTTCTTGTGTCTCTTTCAGAATTGGGGTATTTCTATGTAAACCAACTTAATGGAGCATTCCAAGAAAATAACACCCTCCCTACAATCAAACATGGAGGAGGTTTGATAATGCTGTGTGGTTGCTTTGCTGCTTCTGGTACCGGGGGCAAGGCATCATGAAATCAGCAGATTATCAAGGTGTTTTGGAGTCCAATGTTTAACACAGTGTCCAAAAACTGGGTCTCCGTCAAAGGTTGTGGGTCTTCCAGCAGGACAATGACCCCAAGCACACATCATAAAGCACCCAAGAACGGTTAAAAAAATAAAACGCTGTTCTAGACTGGCCAACATTGAGTCCAGATCTGAATCCCTGTTCTGAAAAGAGCAGTTGGTGGAATGCACCCCTCAAATATTGCAGAATTGGAGCAGTTTGCAGCTGAAGAGTGGGCCAAAGTTCCAGCAGATCGGTGCAGCAAGTTCATTGATGGCTACAAGTAGTGTTTGTCAGTAGTTATCATGGCCATACAACCAAGTATTATTTTTCTCAATTAATAAAAAATAAAAAAATTAGTTTAAAAAAAACTAAAATTGTTCTGCAATGTTGAACATTCAGCAACAATGTGTGGAGACCAAACATTTTTTTCAATTTCAACTGAATTTAGAGGAAATAGGAAATTGTTTAAGAAAGGTGCAAGGGTACCAATATATTTGTCCGGAACTGTAAATGCATGGAGGGAAATTGTTTCAGTTATATTATCTATAACGCACTCCAAGAAGGCTACATATCCCTTAAATAAAGTACATTTTCTATCCTATTGACTTCCATTATTAATCAAAGTTTCTACTTGCCTTCAGTGGAGGACAGGTGTGGGGATGATGCATACCAGAGCAGTAGGAAGAACCACATAGTCACAACAGAACAGAAAAAATGAGGCAGAGAAAACTACCTTGGTTTATAAGGAAGGGTTGCATTTCCTTAAACTATAAATACAGGTCATCTTTGTCACCACACCTAGAAAACGCCATACAATGCAGCTCCAATAATCCCACTATTTATTACATTACTGTATTGTGAGTTCAAGAAATTACACACTTTGATACAGCTATATTATATTTTACAGAATAATTTTTAATTGTCAAATAAAGTTACATTTTACTGTAGGTGTCCATTGTAAATGAAGAGGCCTTGCATATTGACAAAAAGTAGTCATCCACACTTAGATAAACCATAGTTTTCTTGTGGTCATATGAATCAGTATTTCATGATAGTAAGATGTAGTTTAGTAGGGTTGATGTATTTACAGTAAAGGAACATGCATTAGTGCTTACAACTGTAAAAATAACTACAAGAGTAGAGGTTATTATCAAGTTTCATATGTCTTAAGAAATAAAAAGACGTGAAAACCCGACATGAACACCAAATGCAACTAATATTAGCCTAAATTACGGTAAACACACACTTCTTGTAACCAATAGAGCGGCAGGAAGCCTGACGGTTAGAGAATTGGGCCAGTAACTGACATTTGCTGCGTTTGAGTACCCGAGCCGACAAAAGTGTAAAAACTGTTTAATGTGCCTTTGAGCCAGAAACGTAACCATCATTTTCTCCAGGGGCGCTGTACTACTACGGCTGAACCTGTAAAACAACACATTTCACTGCACCTATTTGGTGTATGTGACAATAAAACATTATTATTATTTTTTTTTTTTTTACATGTAAGGTATCATATGCCATATTTCAACATAAATGAGTTTAACTTGAACAACTATGTTTTTCATGAGCAAAACAAAATCATCTGAGACCCTCAGCTAGATGTCATCATGTTAGGCTGTGGCTGTGGCTGAGATAAGAGAAATGCCAGCTAAATGGAAAGGTTGAGTGATCTGTGGTTTTGTGGTCTGTCTGCTTACTGAGGGAGATGCAGTTATCTCCTACCATCTCAGAAGAGGAAAAGCTAGGGACACTTTTATTAAGCTCATCATCTTTAGCAGAGGCATTTTCATTCGTACACACAGTTCTTCTACATGTGCAGAAGGGGAAATTCTCCATCTCCAAAGAGGACACCTCATCAGACTATGAGTAGGCCTATCAGTCATCCAAGTGTACCTTTTTTTTGTGACAAATATTTAAACATGTTTTGTCATTTTTTTGTTGGGGGTTGGGGGTGGGCGGGGGGGTTAATGTTACAATATTTAAATGAACCTCAATCCATATTCTGTTCATATATTTTCAATTCATTATTTCCCACAGAACATAATGAATACAATACAGACTGATACCTAGTCAGTTGCAAAACTGAATGCGTCTTCTGCATTTAACCCAACCTGAATCAGAGAGGTGCGGGGAGCTGCCTTAATCGACGTCCGCTGCACCCTGGAAGCAGTTGTTGTTGGTGTTAACTGCCTTGCTCAAGGGCAGAACGGCATATTTTTCCACCTTGCCGTCTCAGGGATTCAAACCTACAACCTTCCGGTTACTGGACTAACCCTCTGAACCGCTAGGCTACCTGCTGTACATAACTAAAATGTATTGATCATTTTGATCATATTATAAAGTTGAAGTAATAACACATTTAAAAAAAGAAGGTGCCTCCACCCCCAACCTCCCATCCCATTCACCCAACCCCACCCAGCCAACACGCCACCACCACCAACCTCCCATCCCATTCACCCAACCCCACCCAGCCAACACGCCACCACCACCAACCTCCCATCCCATTCACCAAACCCCACCCAGCCAACACGCCACCACCACCAACCTCCCATCCCATTCACCAAACCCCACCCAGCCAACACGCCACCACCACCAACCTCCCATCCCATTCACCCAACCCCACCCAGCCAACACGCCACCACCACCAACCTCCCATCCCATTCACCCAACCCCACCCAGCCAACACGCCACCACCACCAACCTCCCATCCCATTCACCCAACCCCACCCAGCCAACACGCCACCACCACCAACCTCCCATCCCATTCACCCAACCCCACCCAGCCAACACGCCACCACCACCAACCTCCCATCCCATTCACCAAACCCCACCCAGCCAACACGCCACCACCACCAACCTCCCATCCCATTCACCAAACCCCACCCAGCCAACACGCCACCACCACCAACCTCCCATCCCATTCACCAAACCCCACCCAGCCAACACGCCACCACCCCCAACCTCCCATCCCATTCACCAAACCCCACCCAGCCAACACGCCACCACCCCCAACCTCCCATCCCATTCACCAAACCCCACCCAGCCAACACGCCACCACCCCCAACCTCCCATCCCATTCACCAAACCCCACCCAGCCAACATGCCTCCACCCCCAACCTCCCATCCCATTCACCAAACCCCACCCAGCCAACACGCCACCACCCCCAACCTCCCACCCCATTCACCAAACCCCACCCAGCCAACACGCCACCACCCCCAACCTCCCACCCCATTCACCAAACCCCACCCAGCCAAAATGCCTCCACCACCAACCTCCCATCCCATTCACCAAACCCCACCCAGCCAACATGCCTCCACCACCAACCTCCCATCCCATTCACCAAACCCCACCCAGCCAACATGCCTCCACCACCAACCTCCCATCCCATTCACCAAACCCCACCCAGCCAACATGCCTCCACCACCAACCTCCCATCCCATTCACCAAACCCCACCCAGCCAACATGCCTCCACCACCAACCTCCCATCCCATTCACCAAACCCCACCCAGCCAACATGCCTCCACCACCAACCTCCCATCCCATTCACCAAACCCCACCCAGCCAACATGCCTCCACCACCAACCTCCCATCCCATTCACCAAACCCCACCCAGCCAACACGCCACCACCCCCAACCTCCCATCCCATTCACCAAACCCCACCCAGCCAACATGCCTCTACCACCAACCTCCCATCCCATTCACCAAACCCCACCCAGCCAACATGCCTCTACCACCAACCTCCCACCCCATTCACCAAACCCCACCCAGCCAACACGCCACCACCCCCAACCTCCCATCCCATTCACCAAACCCCACCCAGCCAAAATGCCTCCACCCCCAACCCCCCATCCCATTCACCAAACCCCACCCAGCCAAAATGCCTCCACCACCAACCTCCCATCCCATTCACCAAACCCCACCCAGCCAAAATGCCTCCACCCCCAACCCCCCATCCCATTCACACAACTCCATCCAGCCAACATGCCTCCACCCCCAACCTCCCACCCCATTCACCAAACCCCACCCAGCCAACACGCCACCACCCCCAACCTCCCATCCCATTCACCAAACCCCACCCAGCCAACATGCCTCCACCCCCAACCTTCCATCCCATTCACACAACTCCATCCAGCCAAAATGCCTCCACCCCAATCTCCCATCCCATCCCATTCACGAAACCCCACCCAGCCAACACGTCACCACCCCCAATATCCCACCCCATTCACCAAACCCCACCCAGCCAACATGCCTCCACCACCAACCTCCCATCCCATCCCATTCACCAAACCCCACCCAGCCAAAATGCCTCCACCCCCAACCCCCCATCTCATTAACACAACTGCACCCAGCCAACATGCCTCCACCCCCAACCTCCCATCCCATTCACCAAACCCCACCCAGCCAACACGCCACCACCCCCAACATCCCACCCCATTCACCAAACCCCACCCAGCCAACATGCCTCCACCACCAACCTCCCATCCCATTCACCAAACCCCACCCAGCCAAAATGCCTCCACCCCCAACCCCCCATCCCATTAACACAACTGCACCCAGCCAACATGCCTCCACCCCCAACCTCCCATCCCATTCACCGAACCCCACCCAGCCAACACGCCACCACCCCCAACCTCCCAGTCCATTCACCCAACCCCACCCAGACAACATGCCTCCACCCCCAACCTCTCATCCCATTCACCAAACCCCACCCAGCCAACACGCCACCACCCCCAACCTCCCAGTCCATTCACCCAGCCCCACCCAGCCAACACGCCACCACCCCCAACCTCCCAGTCCATTCACCCAACCCCACCCAGCCAACATGCCAACATGCCACCACCCCCAATCTCCCATCCCATTCACCCAACCCCACCCAGCCAACAATCAATCCCAGAACAACACCAAAGGACCCTGTGAAGATGCAGGAGGAAACAGGTACAAAAGTATTTATATCCACAGTAACAACATAACAACATAACCTGAAAGACCACTCAGCAAGGAAGAAGCCACTGGTCCAAAACTGCCATAAAAAAGTCAGACTACGGTTTGCAACTGCACATGGGGACAAAGATCGTACTTTTTGGAGAAATGTCCTCTGGTCTGATGAAACAAAAATGTAACATCGTTATGTTTGGAGGAAAAAAGGGGAGGCTTGCAAGCGGGGCGGCAGGGCAGCCTAGTGGTTAGAGCGTTGGACTAGTAATAGGAAGGTTGGAAGTTCAAACCCCCGAGCTGACAAGGTCGTTCTGCCCCTGAACCCACTGTTCCTAGGCCGTCATTGAAAATAAGAATTTGTTCTTAACTGACTTGCCTAGTTAAATAAAGGTAAAAAAAAATATTTAAAAAATCATCATGTTGTGGGGGTGCTTTGCTGCAGGAGGGGCTGGTGCACTTCACAACATAGATGGCCTCATGAGAAAGGAAAATGATGTGGATATATTGAAGCAACATCTCAAGACATGAGTCAGAAAGTTAAAGCTTGGTTGCAAATGGGTCTCCCAAATGGACAATGACCCCAAGCAGACTTCCAAAGTTGTGGCAAAATGGCTTAAGGACAACAAAGTCAAGGTGTTGGAGTGGCCATCACAAAGCCCTGACCTCAATCCTATAGAAAATTTGTGGGCAGAACTGAAAAAGCGTATGCAAGCAAGGAGGCCAACAAACCTGACTCAGTTACACCAGCTCTGTCAGGAGGAATGGGCCAAAGTTCACTTGTTGTGGGACCTTGTGGAAGGCTACCTGAAAGATTTGACCCAAGTTAAACAATTTAAAGGCAATGCTACCAAATACTAATTGAGTCTATGTAAACTTCTGACCCACTGGGAATGTCATGAAAGAAATAAAAGCTGAAATAAATCACATACTATTATTCTGACATTTCACATTCTTAAAATGAAGTGGTGATCCTAACTGACCTAAAACAGGGAATTTTTTACAATAATTAAATATCAGAAATTGTGAAAAACTGAGTTGAAATGTCTTTGGCTAAGGAAAACTTCCGACTTCAACTATATGTGTTGGGCTTTAGCTGAGATGATTCTTTACAGTGTCAAGTATATTTGTCCAGGGCTTAATTGTGAGGTGATTGCCATCTAAGAGCCAACATCTTTTTTTTTGTGGCAGGGCTGCCTGCCAGGGTACTTTTAAAGAAGCACTTAGTTAAGCACAGATAAAATGCACTCAAACTTCCCCCTGTTGCAATATGACTGAGGATAATCATTGTATGCATCATGTTTATGTTAATTCATTATTTGCTTTTGATGTAACTTAGTAGCCAACATATGTTAAAGAAATGCTTGGATGTCTATCATAAAACTACTGTACTTGCAATGCTTGCTTTCATTTCACGAGAAAAACACATACCACAGAGACATCTCTGCTAACAGAAACCACATCTTCCATCGTAGTGAGCCGATGCATTGACTGTTTTTTTTCACATACTGTAGGTATTACATGTCCTTACATTGAACTTGCAATTTAGATGAATTCTTAAATTATACTATTTCTCCATTCTTTCTTTGTTTGTTTTTGATTTATTTCATTGAAAAAGTTTAGGTGTAATACAAAGTATGTGGGTTTCTAAAACGGGCTATTGCATAAGACACCCCAGTAACCGTGGTGACAGTGAGGCCTAATGGTCTATTGTGATGCAATAGGAGTAAAGCCGTGAATACCATTCAGTCATTCTCTAGCTAGCTCTGGCAGCCAATGCCACAAATCATGTTAGTGATGTCATTTTAAACAGGTTTACTGGCACTTCAAAGGTCAGTGACAATGTCAGGAAGATTAAGTCAGACTGACAGAAAGAGATGGACAGCATCACCGAATACAGGTCATATTATGGTTAGATCATCCAGTGGTCTTAAACTAATCATACAGTACTTGAGATTTTAACTGCAAGGTATTTATTCTGCATTATTTATGAAAACAGACTGTTGGTAATTGTAATAAATGAAAAAAATCCCATTGGGATTATGTCATCCTTTGTCTACTCGCAGTGTTTCTTTATCCTGGTTCTGGGGACACAAAGGAGACATTTTGTTTTTTGCACAAGCACTACACACCTGATTCAAATAATCAAAGCTTGATGTTGAGTTGATCATTTGAATCAACTGTGTAGTGCTAGGACAAAAAAACAAAATGTTTGTCCCTTTAGGTCCCCAGGACCAGGATTAAGAAACACGACTCTACCGTAATTTGAGTGTAAGGTGAAAGGTGACGATTTTATATCACACACTGTAGCGCCCCCTACTGGCGACTTATCAAATGTCACCATGAAGGGCATTATAGGTAAAAAAATAAAAATATATGTAAAATATTTTTTTTTACATATCACCATCATTCAGGGGGAGAAACACTAGAACAAACAAACCAAACAAAACAAAAAATAGCAAAACCATTTTCTAAATTCATCTTGCTTTATTTGTGGAATATAGAATACACACCTCTGTGCCTCTGGTCTCTTTCAGCCATCATCCTCCAGGGCCCTCAAACTCAACTCTGGACCTCCAAGTTAGTTTCACTGCATTTGTTCATTGTTCTCCTCTAATCAGGGACTCCTTTAGAGCTGGGACACCAGCTGTGTACAGTTAATTATCAGGTAGAACAGAAATCGTCTCCAGACCTCGCAGGCTAAGAGTTCAATACCCCTGCTCTAGGGAATCAGTGTATCTCTATTGCCGGCATGAGTACTGGTGCCACTTCTGCTGAACCTACACATCTGCTCACTTGTCATTGGATCAGGTTTATGAGGAGCAGTATGGATAAGGTTCTCATGGCTACTACACAACCTCCCACTCAAACACTTATTTTATTCATACACCATCCATCCATCCATATATATATATATATATATAGCATATGACACAACTTTACCCAGCTGTTATCACTTCCATTAGTGTAAATAATGTGATTCATATAGCTATGTATGTTTGGAAATGAATGTTGGCAAATATGTGTGAGATGTCCATAACATAGCTGCAGATTGTACACCAGATAATGAGATGAGAAATCACCAAAGATTTGTGTCATCCATTGCTGCACGTTACAGGTTGGCCTACACAAAACGCTGCCATCGCTTCTTCACCTGACCTGGTATTGGCGATACTCTCTTCGTTCTCGATTCTGGAAAACAGTTGTCTTATAAATGACATTTACTGTATAAGGCAACTGTTTTCCAGATTTGAAAAGGAAGAGAGTATCGCCAATACCAGGTTAGTATTTTATTTGTATTTAACCTTTATTTAACTAGGCAAGTCAGTTAAGAACAAATTCTTATTTACAATGCCGGCCTACCCCATCCAAACCCTAATGATGCTGGGCCAATCGTGCGCCGCCCTATGAGAATCCCAATCATGGCCGGTTGTGATACAGCCTGGAATCAAACCAGGGTCTGTAGTGACACCTCTAGCACTGAGATACAGTGCCTTAACTGCTGCGCCACTCGGGAGCCTCAAGTTGGCATTGTTTTGTATAGGCAAACCTGTAGCGTCCAGTAATGGATGCCAGAAATCTTTGGTTATAACTCATTGTCTGGTGTACAATCTGTAGTTATCCATAACAGTGCTCATTACTCTAGTCCTATCTGCACTATATAACCCAAAATAAAGCTAACGAATAAATACTAAAGTAACTTTAAAACAGCTGTAGTGCACAGTTTCAGATTTTTCATTGCAATATTATGCAAACAATAATAATTGTAGGAGGGGGAAAAAAAGTAGGATTGTAAACACCAGATCTTATAGTCCAATCAAGTACAGTAACAGCACCGACATGTTAGCATGTTGAAGAGAAAAGTATTTTGTGTATTACACAGCCGTCAACAGGCTGCATATACACTTAAACCTGTAACACAATATTACAAGAGCGTCTGAACTGAAAAACACTGTTGGTGATAATGGATGTCAATGATAGGATACTGTGAACTCAAAGATGGATAGATACTTTTTTTCTCACTGGTAACCTCTTCTCCCTTATTTATGACTCATTGACAGTGGATGTTGCTCAATCCCTCCTCTACATTTGATTTCCCAAGGGGGGGGGGGGGGGGGGGGACGTAGAATACCTAAAACGGTATCTTTGCATATCTGTGATGAATTAACACACGTCCTCCCAACCTACTACACACAGACCATACAATCGGACCCACTTTGCATTCTGGCGAGGAACATGCCTGAATGTTTTTTATTTTGTTAATTTTTTTTAACCTAATGTACACTTTTGGTGCAGACATCATTATTACGTTACAATGTTGTTGTCAGGGAAAAATAAATCAAACAAACTGTTCTGAGAGAAAGAAAATAAGATACCATGCAAAACGCCAGATGAGCTAGTCGTATCTGACACCACTAATATCAGTAGCTTCTCTTCTCCACCGTCTACTGAACAGGACTAATATCAGTAGCTTCTCTTCTCCACCGTCTACTGAACAGGACTAATATCAGTAGCTTCTCTTCTCCACCGTCTACTGAACAGGACTAATATCAGTAGCTTCTCTTCTCCACCGTCTACTGAACAGGACTAATATCAGTAGCTTCTCTTCTCCACCGTCTACTGAACAGGACTAATATCAGTAGCTTCTCTTCTCCACCGTCTACTGAACAGGACTAATATCAGTAGCTTCTCTTCTCCGCCGTCTACTGAACAGGACTAATATCAATAGCTTCTCTTCTCCACCGTCTACTGAACAGGACTAATATCAGTAGCTTCTCTTCTCCACCGTCTACTGAACAGGACTAATATCAGTAGCTTCTCTTCTCCACCGTCTACTGAACAGGACTAATATCAGTAGCTTCTCTTCTCCACCGTCTACTGAACAGGACTAATATCAGTAGCTTCTCTTCTCCACCGTCTACTGAACAGGACTAATATCAGTAGCTTCTCTTCTCCACCGTCTACTGAACAGGACTAATATCAGTAGCTTCTCTTCTCCACCGTCTACTGAACAGGAACATGCATTGCTGTATTAAGCTAGAAGATGCATGTGATTTAGAGACGTATGATAGAAAATATGTTACATATGTAGTACCATCTAACGATCACTCCTTTTATTTTCAAATTCATTTGTGTAAAGATAACTATTGCAGAATACAGTATTCATATTTCTATCCGTAAAGATGTATTTAAATATCAATATAATTGTGCAATTATTCATAATCTTTATAATCTCTCCCTGCCATTTCTTTACACACATTATGTATATTCGTTTTTCCTGCTTCTTCTAACGTTGCATATCTTTGAAAAGTTAAAGGCTTTCGATGCCACGGTGGGTATATAATTGTTGAAAAGCACTCTTAGTAACCACACCATCCATCTGTGTCCCTTCTCTGAGTCCAAGAGACATTGTCACCTGTTCCTGGTCAGCTCAGATTGTGTCTGTGGTACTGCTTCGAACCCCCCCCCCACCCCCCCGTATCTCCCTGGGCCAAAAGGTCAACCTCACAGTAACTGTTCCAGCACATCAAATGGATAGTTACAATTAATTTACTTTATTTTTCTCACGCTGCCCCTACCTTGACTATTCAGTAGACATTACGTTGGTATCGGAGTGAAGCATTTGCAAAGAGTGTGGACGTTATCATCCTTCTTTCCCATGTTCTTCTCTGACGGACCCCATTCCTCTTGTTTTGTGCAATGGGTCAAGCTCCTGTGCTTCAGAGGGTTATAAAGAGGAGATCTTGACAGTTTCCTGGGTGTTATAGATACTGGAGCGAGAGTTGCGTAGGATGCCAGGGATGGCGGGTGAGTTAGGTAGGCTCTCATCAGGACTGTTGGCTGGGGGAGTGGGGATACTGATGATGGCTGCTGTGTAGTCAGTACAGTTCAGCTTCAGGTCTTCAGTTCTGGCGTTTAGACTGGAGCGACTGCTCACACACACACACACACACACACACACACACACAGATATAAAGTTAGACACTGCACGTATCTGTCACCATTACCCCAAAATAGTCACGTGTTTATGTTGAGAGGACTTGTATGTGTCCTCATTGTAAGTAGATTAGTGTATTCAAGACAAGTTGTTTGTTCTTCCACTGTCTGTATAGTGATACATCCATCATAGCAACTATGTATAGAAATGCAAGCACTCAATAAAACAAACAAACTCACCATTATCAACTGTTTCCCTTAAAAATAAACAGTGTCACACTACAGTGACAAATTAAATACATTTTCCCATTGTTTTCAACTACATTTCTCATTAAACCCAATGGAGGTTGTTTTGACAAAACATCGACAGCATCAACATAGTTAGAGCCAGCAGAGTTTGAACAACTTAGAAACTGAATGTTCTTCTTAATGAATGGGCCAGAGCTAAATGTAGTAAAACACCAACAGCCTCTACAGGTGATTGAGTGGTGAGGCAAAGATAGAAAGGGAGGAGTGGGCTCCTTGGATCAGGTGGACAGTGTGTGCTGTACAGTACCTCTGTGGGTACTGAGTACCAACAGGTGTCTTGGTGACGTGCAGCGTGTCCAGCTCCTGCACACTTCCCCGGCTGACAGATACGGTGGAGTTGGCAAGGCGAATGGCCCTCCTCTTGGCCCGCCGGGAGCAGCAGGTGGTGGTGGCCCCCTGCTGGCTGGACAAGGAAGTGCTGCGGCTGGTGCGGAAGCCCATTGAGTCCATCATACACACCTCGCTGTAGGTGACTTCATCGGTGAACTCGTGATTCTGTCGACACATAAAATACAGAAAGACGTCTATCCTGGCCTCTGAACGGCCATCTTTAAACTAGCTGCAGGTGGCTGTATACTATATGATAACTTCTCATAACTGCTGAAAGTGTGAAACAGTGTGAAACACTGCCGAGTATATATACAGTACATCAAAATGAGCAATAAACGTATCAGACAATATTATCTATGAGATTTTTAAAAAAGCAGCACTCACGGTGGTTTTCTCCAAGCACTGCAATAGATGATGATGTTGATGCTCGAAGGCGGACCTGTTCTTCACACAAAAAGCTGTGCTGTCACTATCGCCACCCTGAGGGACACAGCAAGACAGCAACTCACTTAGCCCAACATAGCCACACATGAAAAGACCTTATCAGTGTAACTCGATCACATCAATAGTAGTTAGTAGTTGGCAACGTATTGCTGTGGGAAGCAAACTTCAGATTATAAACACAAATGGGAGGTGATTTTGTCCAACAAACATTGTAGAATGAGTTATTCTTTAGGCAATAATACAGTATATTGATGAGTAGAGCATATACTGATGAGTAGACAGTATACTGATGAGTAGACATTATACTGATGAGTAGACATTATACTGAAGAGTGGACATTATACTGATGAGTAGACATTATACTGATGAGTAGACATTATACTGATGAGTAGACATTATACTGATGAGTAGACATTATACTGATGAGTAGACATTATACTGATGAGTAGACATTATACTGATGAGTAGACATTATACTGATAAGTAGACATTATACTGATGAGTAGACATTATACTGATGAGTAGACATTATACTGATGAGTAGACATTATACTGATGAGTAGACATTATACTGATGAGTAGACATTATACTGATGAGTAGACATTATACTGATAAGTAGACATTATACTGATGAGTAGACATTATACTGATGAGTAGACATTATACTGATGAGTAGACATTATACTGATGAGTAGACATTATACTGATGAGTAGACATTATACTGATAAGTAGACATTATACTGATGAGTAGACATTATACTGATGAGTAGACATTATACTGATGAGTAGACATTATACTGATGAGTAGACATTATACTGATAAGTAGACATTATACTGATGAGTAGACATTATACTGAAGAGTGGACATTATACTGAAGAGTAGACATTATACTGATGAGAAGACATTATACTGAAGAGTAGAGCATATACTGAAGAGTAGACATTATACTGATGAGTAGGCATTATACTGAAGAGTGGACATTATACTGAAGAGTAGACAGTATACTGATGAGAAGACATTATACTGAAGAGTAGAGCATATACTGATGAGTAGAGCATATACTAATGAGTAGGCAGTATACTGAAGAGTAGACAGTATACTGATGAGTAGGCAGTATACTGATGAGTAGAGCATATACTGATGAGTAGGCAGTATACTGATGAGTAGGCAGTATACTGATGAGTAGGCAGTATACTGAAGAGTAGACAGTATACTGATGAGTAGGCAGTATACTGATGAGTAGGCAGTATACTGATGAGTAGAGCATATACTGATGAGTAGAGCATATACTGATGAGTAGAGCATATACTGATGAGTAGAGCATATACTGATGAGTAGGCAGTATACTGATGAGTAGGCAGTATACTGAAGAGTAGACAGTATACTGATGAGTAGGCAGTATACTGATGAGTAGAGCATATACTGATGAGTAGAGCATATACTGATGAGTAGAGCATATACTGATGAGTAGGCAGTATACTGAAGAGTAGAGCATATACTGATGAGTAGGCAGTATACTGATGAGTAGACATTATACTGAAGAGTAGACAGTATACTGATGAGTAGACAGTATACCTCCACAGCTTATTACTGAGTGACTGCCCTTGACTGTCTGTACAGTAAGTCTTCTCCCTCTCTAATGATGTTAACCCGGACACAAAGAACTGTCTCCTGTATACCCACGACTACGTGATCTCACACAGTTCCAACTACATCATCAAGTTTGCAGACGACAATTTTATGCCTGACTACCAACAATGACGATACGGCCTACAGAGAAGAGGTAGGTACTCTGACGTCGTGGTGCTAGGTAAGCAACCTCTCCCTCAACGTCAGCAAAACAAAAGAGCTGATTGTGGACTTCAGGAAGAACCAGGCTGGGCACGCCCCCATTGTCATCAACGGAGCCGCCGTGGAGACGAGAGGTCGACCGATTCTGATTTTTCAACGCCGATACCGATAATTGGAGGACCAAAAAAGACGATACCGATTAATCAGCCGATTTGTAATTTTTAAAAATGTGTAATAATGAGAATTACAACAATACTGAATGAACACTTATTTTAACTTAATATAATACATCAATAAATTCAATTTAGCCTCAAATAAATAATGAAACATGGTCAATTTGGTTTAAATAATGCAAAAACAAAGTGTTGGAGTGTAACGGTTGTCTTGGGTGGAAGATGGAGAGGACCGAAGCGCAGTGTGGTTAGTGTTCATCTTTTTAATGGAAACCTGAACACTTCAAAAACACAAAACATAGTGACACCCGAAACAGTTCTATCTGGTGCAGCCACACAGAGACTGAAAACAACCACCCACAAAACACCAACACAAAAGTGACAACAGAAACAGTTCTATCTGGTGCAGACACACAAAGACTGAAAATAACCACCCACAAAACAACATAGTGACACCCGAAACAGTTCTATCTGGTGCAGACACACAGAGACTGAAAACAACCACCCACAAAACACCAACACAAAAGTGACAACAGAAACAGTTCTATCTGGTGCAGACACATAAAGACTGAAAACAACCACCCACAAACCACAAAACAACATAGTGACACCCGAAACAGTTCTATCTGGTGCAGACACACAAAGACTAAAAACAACCACCCACAAAACACCAACAGAAAACAGTTCTATCTGGTGCAGACACACAAAGACTGAAAATAACCACCCACAAAACACCAACACCAAAGTGACAACAGAAACAGTTCTATCTGGTGCAGACACATAAAGACTGAAAACAACCACCCACAAACCACAAAACAACATAGTGACACCCGAAACAGTTCTATCTGGTGCAGACACACAAAGACTGAAAACAACCACCCACAAAACACCAACAGAAAACAGTTCTATCTGGTGCAGACACACAAAGACTGAAAATAACCACCCACAAAACAACATAGTGACACCCGAAACAGTTCTATCTGGTGCAGACACACAGAGACTGAAAACAACCACCCACAAAACACCAACACAAAAGTGACAACAGAAACAGTTCTATCTGGTGCAGACACATAAAGACTGAAAACAACCACCCACAAACCACAAAACAACATAGTGACACCCGAAACAGTTCTATCTGGTGCAGACACACAAAGACTGAAAACAACCACCCACAAACCACAAAACAACATAGTGACACCCGAAACAGTTCTATCTGGTGCAGACACACAGAGACTGAAAATAACCACCCACAAAACACCAACAGAAAACAGTTCTATCTGGTGCAGACACACAAAGACTGAAAATAACCACCCACAAAACAACATAGTGACACCCGAAACAGTTCTATCTGGTGCAGACACACAAAGACTGAAAACAACCACCCACAAAACACAAAACAACATAGTGACACCCGAAACAGTTCTATCTGGTGCAGACACACAAAGACTGAAAACAACCACCCACAAAACCCCAACAGAAAACAGGCTACCTAAATATGGTTCTCAATCAGGGACAATGACTAACACCTGCCTCTGATTGAGAACCATATCAGGCCAAACACAGAAATAGAACATCATAGAAAAACTAACATAGACAACCCACCCAGCTCACACCCTGACCATACTAAAACAAAAGACAAAACAAAGGAACTAAGGTCAGAACGTGACATGGAGAAGAAAGTAATATGTGCCATGTAAAAAGCTAACGTTTCAGTTCCTTGCTCAGAACATGAGAACATATGAAAGCTGGTGGTTCCTTTTAACATGAGTTTTCAATATTCCCAGGTAAGAAGTTTTAGGTTGTAGTTATTATAGGAATTATAGGACTATTTCCCTCTATACCATTTGTATTTCATTAACCTTTGACTATTGGATGTTCTTATAGGCACTTTAGTACTGCCAGTGTGACACTATAGCTTCCGTCCCTCTCCTCGCTCCTCCCTGGGCTCGAACCAGCAACACAACGACAACAGCCACCTTCGAAGCAGCGTTACCCATGCAGAGCAAGGGGAACAACTACTAGAAGGCTCAGAGCGAGTGACGTTTGAAACACTATTAGCACGCTAACTAGCCAGCCATTTCACTTCGGTTACACCAGCCTCATCTCGGGAGTTGATAGGCTTGAAGTCATAAACAGCGCAATGCTTGACGCACAACGAAGAGCTGCTGGCAAAATGCACAAAAGTGCTGTTTGAATGAATGTTTACGCGCCTGCTTCTGCCTACCACCGCTCAGTCAGATACTTAGATAATTGTATGCTCAGTCAGATTATATGCAACGCAGGACACGCTAGATAATATCTTGTAATATCATCAACCATGTGTAGTTAACTAGTGATTATGATTTATTGATTGTTTTTTATAAGATAAGTTTACTGCTAGCTAGCAACTTACCGTGGCTTACTGCATTCGCGTAACAGGCAGTCTCCTTGTGGAGTGCAACGAGAGAGAGGCAGGTCGTTATTGCAGTGGACTAGTTACCTTTAAGATTAGATCCCCCGAGCTGACAAGGTGAATATCTGTCATTCTGCCGTCATGGAAAATAAGAATGTGTTCTTAACTGACTTGCCTAGTTAAATTTTAAAAAATACAGATTTCCGATTGTTATGAAAACTTGAAATCGGCCCTAATTAATCGGCCATTCCGATTAATCGGTCGACCTCTAGAGGAGACAGTGAAAAAGTGAAGTACCTCGTAAAGTCCCACATCTTCAAGGAGCTGAAATGGTCAAACAACACGGACACCGTAGTGAAGAAGGTAAGACAGCAACTCTTCAACCTCAAGAGGCTGAAGAAATTCGGCATGTCCCTGTGAGCCCTCACAGTGTTCTACAGGATCATCATCGAGAGCATTCTGTCAGGCTGCATCACAGCCTGGTACAGCAACTCCACCACCGCTGTCCACAAGGTACTACAGAGGGTTGTACACTCAGTCGAACGCACCACTGGCTGCACACTGCCTGTCCTCCACGACAACTACAACACCAGGTGTCACAGGAAGGCAAAGAAGATCATCAGGGAACCCAGCCTGACCCAGCCTGCTTTCACGGGCTGTTCTCCCCCAAAAAATACATTTATCCACTGGCCCCTGCACACCCTCACCCCTCAATGAACAGTTATACTTGTCAGTCACTGGTCACAATCTTTGTTTACACACTTCGCCACTTTTAACTGCAGCAACTGTATAGAATGTTTAACTAATTGTAAATATATATATGTAGACAAGACAAGGTTCTGTCTATATTATATTATTTTACTTGGTATTATTACTAGTATTATTGCTATTATTAGTACTATTATCAGTACTTTTATTACCAGTAGTATTACTAGTATTATTGCTATTACCATTATTACTAGTGTTATTACTATTACTCGTAGTATTATTATCACTGTTATTACTAGTATCATTATTAGCATTATTACCAGTGCCATTACTATTATTGGTACAAGCATTATTACCATTACTATTATTACCGGTATTATTACTATTACTATTATTACTAGTGTCATTACTGGTGTGATTACTAGTATTATTATTAGTACTATTATTAGTGCTGTTGCTATTATTGCTAGTATTATCACTATTATTAGTACCATCGCTACTATTACCAGTGGTATTACTAATATTATTACTATTGCTATTATTACTAGTATTATTACTGTTATTATTACTAGTATAATTATTGTTGCTATTATTACTGGTATAATTACTAGTATTATTGTTACTGTTAGTGCTAGTATAATTACTAGTATTATTACTGGCATAATTACTATTATTGGTGCTATTATTGTTACAATTACTATTACTGGCATTATTACTAGTAGTATTACTATTATTACTAGTATTATTACTAGTATTATTACTCATATTAGTACTTGTATTATTACTTTGGTTATCAGTATTACTATTATTAATAGCATCATTACTATTACAATTATTAGTACTATTATTATTACTTTTACCACTATTACTGGTAGTATTACTATTATTACTGGTATTATTGCTGGTATTATCACTATTATTGGTACTATTAGTATTACTATTACTATTTTTACTAATATTAGTACTATTATTAGTATTGCTGTTTGTATTACTGTTACTATTATTACTAGTATTATTACTATTATTAGTACTATTATTATTACTGTTACTATTATTACTAGTATTATTACTGTTATTATTACTATTATTAGAACTATTATTATTGCGGTTGCTACTATTACTTGTATTATTACTAATAGTCTTACCTTTATTACTATTGTTAGTACTATCATTATTACTATTACTATTGTCACTTGTATTATTACTAGTATCATTACTAGTAGTATTACTTGTATTATTGCAAGCACTATTATTACAAGTATTATTACTAGTATTATTACTGGAAACCAATACTATTATTATTGCTGGCATTAGTATTATTACTATTGCTATTTGTGTTATCACTAGTATTATTACAAGTGTTATTACTAGTGTTAGTACTATTATTATTGCCTTTGTTAGTACTATTATCATTACTTGTATTATTACTAGCGTTATTACTATTATTACTATTATTACTTTTATTACTTGTATTATTACTATTATTACTGTTATTACTTGTATTATTACTGTTATTACTGTTATTACGTGTATTATTACTATTATTACTGTTATTACTTGTATTATTACTATTATTGTGTGTATTATTACTTGTATTATTACCAGCATTATTACAATTATTACTATTATTACTGCAATTACTTGTATTATTACTGCTATTATTACTATCACTTGTATTATTACTAGTATTATTACTATTTGTATTATTATTACCAGTATTATTACTATTTTTGCTACTATTACTATCATTACTTGTATTGTTACAAGTATTATTACTATTGTCACTATTATTACTTGTATTATTACTATTACTACTTGTATTGTTACAAGTATTATTACTCGTATTATTACTGTCGTTATCACTGGTGTTATTACAGGTATCATTACTGGTGTTGGTGCTATTATTATTACTTGTATTGTTACTAGTATTATTACTGGTGTTATTACCAGTGTTATTACTAGTGTTAGTACTATTATTATTACTTGTATTATTATTACTGGTGTTATTACTATTATTACTATTATTACTGGTGTTATTACTAGTAGTATTACTGGCGTTATTACTAGTATTATTACTTGTGTTAGTGCTATTATTATTGCTTGTATTATTATTAGCATTATTGCTATTATTACTACTATTACTTGTATTATTGCTGGCATTAATACTATTATTATTTCCTGTATTAGTATTATTATTGGTATTATTACTATTATTACCTTTATTATTACTAGCATTATTACTATTATTATTACTTACATTATTATTATGACTATTATTACGTATATTATTACTGGCAGTATTACTATTATTAGTACTTGTATTAGTATTATTACTCATGTTATTTTTAGCATTATTACTATTATTGCCTGTATTAGTGCTATTATTAGCGCTAGTATTGGCAGTATCACTATTATTACTTGTATTATTACTGGCATTATTGCTATTATTAGTACTGTTACTATTATTACTTGTATTATTACTGGTATTATTACTGTTGTTATTTCCTGTATTAGTACTATTATTTGCACTATTATTAGTACCATTACTATTATTACTTGTATTATTACTGGTATTATTACTATTGTTTCACTCACTTATCTTTGACCTGCATTGATGGAGTTTGGAGCTTAAGAATTTCATTGTACCCTTCAATTACTGTACATCTGTGACTAATAAACTCTGATTTGATTTGAACACAGAACCCCAGAGGACCAGTGCCACCTCAGATGCTTCCTAAAAATCTAGCTAAGATTTCCAGGTCAAGGTGGTTAATCACCATCATACAGTGCCTTGCGAAAGTATTTGGCCCCCTTGAACTTTGCGACCTTTTGCCACATTTCAGGCTTCAAACATAAATATATAAAACTATATTAGTTTGTGAAGAATCAACAACAAGTGGGACACAATCATGAAGTGGAACAACATTTATTGGATATTTCAAACTTTTTTAACAAATCAAAAACTGAAAAATTGGGCGTGCAAAATTATTCAGCCCCCTTAAGTTAATACTTTGTAGTGCCGCCTTTTGCTGCGATTACAGCTGTAAGTCGCTTGGGGTATGTCTCTATCAGTTTTGCACATCGAGAGACTGACATTTTTTCCCATTCCTCCTTGCAAAACAGCTCGAGCTCAGTGAGGTTGGATGGAGAGCATTTGTGAACAGCAGTTTTCAGTTCTTTCCACAGATTCTCGATTGGATTCAGGTCTGGACTTTGACTTGGCCATTCTAACACCTGGATATGTTTATTTTTGAACCATTCCATTGTAGATTTTGCTTTATGTTTTGGATCATTGTCTTGTTGGAAGACAAATCTCCGTCCCAGTCTCAGGTCTTTTGCAGACTCCATCAGGTTTTCTTCCAGAATGGTCCTGTATTTGGCTCCATCCATCTTCCCATCAATTTTAACCATCTTCCCTGTCCCTGCTGAAGAAAAGCAGGCCCAAACCATGATGCTGCCACCACCATGTTTGACAGTGGGGATGGTGTGTTCAGCTGTGTTGCTTTTACGCCAAACATAACGTTTTGCATTGTTGCCAAAAAGTTCAATTTTGGTTTCATCTGACCAGAGCACCTTCTTAAAGATGTTTGGTGTGTCTCCCAGGTGGCTTGTGGCAAACTTTAAACAACACTTTTTATGGAAATCTTTAAGAAATGGCTTTCTTCTTGCCACTCTTCCATAAAGGCCAGATTTGTGCAATATATGACTGATTGTTGTCCTATGGACAGAGTCTCCCACCTCAGCTGTAGATCTCTGCAGTTCATCCAGAGTGATCATGGGCCTCTTGGCTGCATCTCTGATCACTCTTCTCCTTGTATGAGCTGAAAGTTTAGAGGGACGGCCAGGTCTTGGTAGATTTGCAGTGGTCTGATACTCCTTCCATTTCAATATTATCGCTTGCACACTGCTCCTTGGGATGTTTAAAGCTTGGCAAATCTTTTTTTGTATCCAAATCCGGCTTTAAACTTCTTCACAACAGTATCTCGGACCTGCCTGGTGTGTTCCTTGTTCTTCATGATGCTCTCTGCGCTTTTAACGGACCTCTGAGACTATCACAGTGCAGGTGCATTTATACGAAGACTTGATTACACACAGGTGGATTGTATTTATCATCATTTGTCATTTAGGTCAACATTGGATCATTCAGAGATCCTCACTGAACTTCTGGAGAGAGTTTGCTGCACTGAAAGTAAAGGGGCTGAATAATTTTGCACGCCCAATTTTTCAGTTTTTGATTTGTTAAGAAAGTTTGAAATATCCAATAAATGTCGTTCCACTTCATGATTGTGTCCCACTTGTTGTTGATTCTTCACAAAAAAATACAGTTTTATATCTTTATGTTTGAAGCCTGAAATGTGGCAAAAGGTTGCAAAGTTCAAGGGGGCCGAATACTTTCGCAAGGCACTGTAACTGTTTTAGACAGTGAACAGCCTGTCGAAATCCTTACCATACAGATGATCTACTCTGTTAGACTGAGAGACATGAGTGTGCCAGGCTGGAAGGGATGGAGCAGGGAAACAGCTCTGTTAGTCACAAAGCCAGTCTGGAGACCTGCTGGAATCACTACAGACATGTCTGATAACATCGTCCCACGAACTGATATAGAGACTATACTGCAGCCAAAACCAAGAAAAGACCTGGGAGAGAAAACAACCCTTCTAGGTTTATAAATAACTCTGCAGTCCTGTAAGTAACGGGTTTATAGATCCCTGATCTCACTCTGGGATTGTAAATATTGGATTATAGTGACTTCAACTGCTGAGAAGAAACAGAATAAAGACTACTCAGGACTCAACCTGGTACATTAGTAAAGATGGGAATTCAATCTCTCTCTATCTCTGCCTCCTCCTCTATCACCTCTAGTCCTTAAATCAGCAGAATACCTTCTCATATTCTTCTGTCCTCCACTGGTGTGAAGAGAGATTAGGATACTGAAATATGTCTGCCAGGAAGATGGAACACTTCTTCACCTCCTTCCCCTGGCTACGGCTATTCAGGAAAGTTACAGGAGATATTTACAGTTGAATTGTTTTCAATCATATTTGGCATCATAAAGTGTACACTCTTAGAAAAAAAAGGGTTCTTCGTTTGTCCCCATAGGAGAACCCTTTTTGGTTTCAGGTAGTCAAACCCTTTGGTGGTGAGGCAGGTAATACTGTTTAGTGGTGAACATTTTAGAGATGAAAGGGTTCCATGTATATGGATAGGGCTCCCGAGTGGCGCAGCGGTCTAAGGCACAGCATCTCAGTGCAAGAGGTGTCACTACAGACACCCTGGTTTGAATCCAGGCTGTATCACAACCGGCTGTGATTGGGGAGTCCCAGAGGGCGGCGCACAATTGGCCCAGTGTCGTCCGGGTTCGGCCGGTGTAGGCCGTCATTGTAAATAAGAATTTGTTCTTACCTGACTTGCCAAGTTAAATAAAGGTAAATATAACACTTAGAACCTGGTATTTGTGAAAGGGTTCCACTTGGAACCAAAACAAGAGTAATTTCAGAGGTTTCTCAAATAAGGACAATGGAAGAATACTTTATGGTTCTAGGTAGCACCTTCTGTTCTAAGAATGGATTCAACACACAGTTACAAAATAGACTAGTCTCACATACACATCGTACTGTATGTCGGTAGGTACAGCTGCAGGCCGACAGTAAACCTTCAGCCTTTTGTATTTTTCCAAAGCTTTACCCACAGGCTCTCCTCTTACGGTAGGATGCAGAATTTCTTTAGAATCAAAAAACACAAATAATACAACTAAGGATTACCGACCGCCGTCGGCATAGCAACCCCATGAACTGCAATGGTTACGTGGGGTAAAATCCCTGTGAGGAGGGGTCATCCTGGAGGGGTTATGTGTTATGTGCAATGACAACATTAGAATTAGTTACCCAATGCCTATATTCCATATAGGGCATTTCAAAAGAGGATATGGCCAATATACTATATGACATGATTTTATACTATATGACATGATTTTATACTATATGATGTGATTTTATACTATATGACATGATTTTATACTATATGACATGATTTTATACTATATGATGTGATTTTATACTATATGACATGATTTTATACTATATGATGTGATTTTATACTATATGACATGATTTTATACTATATGACATGATTTTATACTATATGACGTGATTTTATACGATATGACATGATTTTATACTATATGATGTGATTTTATACTATATGACATGATTTTATACTATATGACATGATTTTATACTATATGATGTGATGTGATTTTATACTATATGACATGATTTTATACTATATGATGTGATTTTATACTATATGACATGATTTTATACTATATGATGTGATTTTATACTATATGACATGATTTTATACTATATGATGTGATTTTATACTATATGACATGATTTTATACTATATGATGTGATGTGATTTTATACTATATGACATGATTTTATACTATATGATGTGATGTTATACTATATGACATGATTTTATACTATATGACATGATTTTATACTATATGACATGATTTTATACTATATGATGTGATTTTATACTATATGATGTGATTTTATACTATATAATGTGATTTTATACTATATGATGTGATTTTATACTATATGACATGATTTTATACTATATGACATGATTTTATACTATATGATGTGATTTTATACTATATGATGTGATTTTATACTATATAATGTGATTTTATACTATATGATGTGATTTTATACTATATGACATGATTTTATACTATATGATGTGATTTTATACTATATGACATGATTTTATACTATATGATGTGATGTTATACTATATGACATGATTTTATACTATATGACATGATTTTATACTATATGACATGATTTTATACTATATGACATGATTTTATACTATATGATGTGATTTTATACTATATGATGTGATTTTATACTATATAATGTGATTTTATACTATATGATGTGATTTTATACTATATGACATGATTTTATACTATATGATGTGATTTTATACTATATGACATGATTTTATACTATATGATGTGATTTTATACTATATGACATGATTTTATACTATATGATGTGATTTTATACTATATGACATGATTTTATACTATATGATGTGATGTGATTTTATACTATATGACATGATTTTATACTATATGATGTGATGTTATACTATATGACATGATTTTATACTATATGACATGATTTTATACTATATGATGTGATTTTATACTATATGATGTGATTTTATACTATATAATGTGATTTTATACTATATGATGTGATTTTACACTATATGACATGATTTTATACTATATGACATGATTTTATACTATATGACATGATTTTATACTATATGACGTGATTTTATACTATATGATGTGATTTTTCCTCAGGGGGGCAATAACTAGGGAAATCCAAGTGATAACAACCTAGATACTGTATGTTAGAATGTTTCATTTAGGTGAGGTTCTGGGTATTGGTAATACAACTGAGGTGAAAACAGCTAGGAGTGGAGGGTGACTCCTGAGAGAAGTGAATTGCAGCTCATCCTCTAGTAACTCTTTATCTGTTCTGGTCCCCTGCTGCTAACATCATTATCTCTGTGTGTCCATAACCCACCTGTCCACAGCATCTGCTTTCTGCCCTCTGACTCGATGACCTCACAATAGGATTCCACATCACACACACACCTCTCAAGAATGCCTCATATAGGCAGGGACCTTATGTCATTGGTTAACACAGTGTCAATGAGAATTTGTCTCATTCTGGGGGGGTGGGGGGGGGGGGGGGTGGGGGGGGGTGGGGGTGGGGGGGGGGACTGCAGGACTGCCTCCGGTGGATAGATTTAATCAAGGGGAAGTTTGGGATGAAATATTAATGACTGTCAATGTGACATTTGGTTATTTTAAACACCTTTGAAACTGAAGATGACTGATCCCCACAATGTGCTTTATTCATCCGTTTTGTGTTGTTGTCAGCGACATGACATTCTTATGCAGATTTAGTGGAACTGCAGCAGAACGTGCTGGTGAAGTGAAGGTGTTCCAGAATGGAGAGAGAGCGTTAGAGATAGAAATAGAGAGAGAGAAAGCGAGACAGAGAGAACAGTAATCTGTCTAATTCTGAAGTAAATACAGTCATTACTGGCCAAGAACAAGCTCCAATAAGTTACAAGCTCCAGTTAGTTACAAGCTCCAGTTAGTTACAAGCTACAGTTAGTTACAAGCTACAGTTAGTTACAAGCTATAGTAAATGATACAAAACTGCAACAAAAACTACAACAAAACTGTCTCCTGTACAGAAAAAGCTTCAGATTAAAAGCTTTAGTGTTATCACAAGGCTGAACAAGTGCTTGATCTTATCAGTCCATCCCAGCACTTTGGAGCCTCTGCTAAAAGCATTAATGTAGGTATATTTAACCGTTTACTATTCACTCTTCACTACTGTGTTGAACATACTTTAGATTAAATACTGTATTCTGTACATTTGAAATCCAAACGTGAACACGTGAAACATCCTTGATTGTCTGTATGTGACCATAAGGTAACATTTGTTCATGTGAATTCCTCACCTGCAATCCCCCATCCTCTTTGTGCTGCAAGAATGCATTGGTGGCCCCTTTCTTGGCCATTCGAATCCTTGCCTGACGCACTTTCTGGAGAATGGAAAAGAATTGGACAGAAATGCCCGTGTCAGCACTTGTTCCACATACAACCCAGTGAGCAATATCTGGGGAATAAAAACAAAACTCCCATTTCACAAGACAGTGTGTTTCCTCGTAGCTTTACAATAGGCCTTTTGCCTGACAAGAGCACCTTGTTATTTGAAGGCAGATTGCTCCGACTTATTTATCACACATATATCGCGCCATACAGCAAAAGAACAACAATGTGACACACACATGATAAGAATGACATCATGCCTCTCTCTCATTTACCTGCTGTGCCCTCATCTTATCTGCCCTTTGGTTCTGGTGGTAGATCCTTGCGAAGTTGGAGACTATGACAGGCACAGGTAGAGCAATCACCAGCACGCCACTGAGGGAGCAAATGGAGCCAAATATCTTGCCCGCTATGGAGTCTGGAACCATGTCTCCATATCTGCGAACAGCAACAACAAGCCAGCGGGGGGTTAATGTGAGCAACGCTCCTCTCAGGTCATTACGGGGACTCATACGACGGAACAGCTGTATCTCAACATCACACTATAGACAGACAGAAAGAGGTACAAATTAACGGCTGTGAGTGTAAGCATGTCAATCGTCCTGCCTTGAATTTCAAACAGTTTACTTTAGAATTGCTCTAAAAAAATATTTAAAAAATAAATGTGGCAGAAATAGATGACAATTACAGCACTCTACCACCAGTGAGAAAACATATTCAAATGAGAAACTCATAGGGTGAGAAGAGAATGAAATCAACCGAAGCATGCTCTTACTACAGTATGTGTAGTGAGACGTCAATACTGTATGTCCATTGTGACAAGTCTTCACTGTGCATGTATGAACATGTTATTTATAGTACATTACTTGTCAAAATTCAGAAACGTATCTTTGTAATTGAACAGCTCATTAAAGAAAGGCTGATTAGGGAGTGTACGTTGTTTATGATAAGGGTTACCTGTAGAAAATCAGACCTCTCTGAAATGAGAATGGATGGAAACGTGGTCCTGTAAGCATTACAATGCGATTCATTTTGCACAACCAGAAGGTTGTGGACCACAGTACACAAAAGTAGGGATGGAAATATATTTTTTATAATAAAAATAATTGCATGAATCTATCATCGTATTTGCAGGTTTGAGATTTTTGTTGTTGTTGACTTTTATAAAACTTTCATGCAATTCAATGTCATTTCACATGACTAGAAACATTAGCAGAATACCACACAAATTACCAAAAATTCAAGCTAAGAATGGACCGAGAGAGAGAGGCCGATGCGTTCATCTTATCATATTCCTCCAATGCCAAGTAAGCATGTCTTGTTTGCAATGAAACTGTTCTTGTGTGCAAATAATTAAATCTGAGATGTCATTATGCATGGTATTTTTAAAAGTGTTTTATTTTATTTAACCAGGCAAGTTGATTAAGAACAAATTCTTATTTACAATGACGACCTACCAGGGAACAGTGGGTTAACTGCCTTGTTCGGGGGCAGAACGACAGACTTGTATCTTGTCAGCTCAGGGATTCAATCCAGCAACCTTTCGGTTACTGGCCCAACAATCTAACCACTAGGCTACCTGCTCTGTCTGTGGTGGAAAGGTAGACAGAGTAGGCCTAATGACGCAGAAAAATGTAGGCTTTCACTGCTGGCTACTCTTCTTCTGTGGTTTAACCCAACGAGAGAAGGTCACAAGTGTTTCCCTAAAAGCTGTATTTGTTTAAACATCTATTTTTTACAGAAAGTTAATAGCTCAATCAATTGATAGCGACAGAATTAGATTACTTTCCAAGCAAAGTACATTTTTGTTTCCTCGGCTATAAAAGGTTGTAGCTCAGCCAATGAACGTCATAGAAACGTAACAAAGGTTGTAGCTCAGCCAATGAACGTCATAGAAACGTAAAAAAGGTTTGCCCATATGTATTTGGTCACCTCTTTCCTGTTTATTTTACAGCTTGTTTCTAGCATAAACCATCACGGACCAAATCGCTGTTATCGATCAAGTTATATAACTGGATCTGTTTAATTTCAGCACCACGATGTAATTTTCTCAATCTGTCTTACTGTGAGGTCAATAACTCTGATAAATACATTATGGGAAAGAAACATATTGTTTTTATAAAAATATATATTATAGTAGTAGCAAGCTATCAAAGTTGACCTCCGGCACACCTTCTCATCTTTACACACTCCCTCTCAAACTGAACAGAACATAGGCTAGTCTTCGCACACGATATAGAACTTTCTGGACTAATGTATATTTTTTTAGGAAGAAGCCTTTGACTCTACTCCTGAACTGCCACTATAGGCCTACATAGCACAGCCATTGGTTAGGTAGCACAAAAAAAAAGTTTTGATCAGGAAGAGCAGAGCGGGGCACAGGGTTAGAATATCTGCACTCTAAAAATTAGGGGTTCAACCAGGGCTCTTCTAAGAACCTTGGGGTAATTGATGATGAAAATTGCCCCCAAAAAGGTTCTTCCAAGAACCCCATAAGAGGTGGGGTTCATCGAGGAACCTCCTTAGTTGGCGGGGGTTCTTGCAGGAACCTAACTGCCCATCTGAAACATTTGGAATTGAAAGAACAGCAGGCACTTAACTGAAAAATGTAAAGATCTCAATTTAAGGTTTGTCCCTAGTATGATCTAAATTGATATTGTTTTCTGATGATATCTTTACATATTTGCTCAAAACAGAAAATGGACACAATTCAATGGATATCAATCAACAAAGAGGTACAAATATGTCGGCTATAAGAATATGTTGAAGGGTAGCTGTAATGGGTGCAGATGACTGAACTGCTCACTTTTGTGTCTGTAGGTATACGAGGAGGCATAACCAAGGTATGTCAACTGGCAATGTTACGCAGATCACATGAACCATCCTCCTCCCTTACCTCTTCAATGAAAATCCAACAGGCCTTTACACTTTGGACAAGGTATGTCCATAATACCGTTTTTTTTTCATTCATATTTACTACAAAAACCAAGGTATGAATATTGTTGAGTGCATGTTTTTTTGATCAACTGTATAATTAAACATTTTTTGGATTCACAGACTTCACCCTCCCTACACCTGTTCGAAACCTGTTCGATCACCAGACACTGTAAAATCATTCTGGCTGGCTGTGGATACGGAGAACATCAACACATTAACATCAACAGGCCAGAGGATATACCCATTGACACTTGGAGCTCTGCTGGGAGTTTACCTCATATTGGGATTTTGTTATACTGCTTTGCCACTAAAATCATAATAAACACTGAGAACTAAAATGTTGTGTTATTGTTGTTATTGTCATGCATATTATTATTAGTAATAATAAGAGGGGGGGGGGGGGGGGTAGTTAAAACATTTACCCCAAAAGGTTCTACAAAATGTTATTTGAGGATAAATTAAAAGGGGTTCTTTGTAGGTGTTCCCCCACAGGTTTAATTTGAAAAACCCCTAAAGGATACTCCTGGAACCTTTTCCTTTCAGAGCGCATTGCAGTGTGTAATGCAGTCTAGTTTTATTTACACCATCCCAGCAGCTACCTTAGAAATATAACTTTTCTATATGCTTCTCAGAGCACTTTGTAGCCTATAGGCTACGGATCATTTGATAGAGACCACACTAAATAGCCTATAGGCTACGGATCATTTGATAGAGACCACACTAAATAGCCTATAGGCTACGGATCATTTGATAGAGACCACACTAAATAGCCTATAGGCTACGGATCATTTGATAGAGACCACACTAAATAGCCTATAGGCTACAGATCATTTGATAGAGACCACACTAAATAGCCTATAGGCTACGGATCATTTGATAGAGACCACACTAAATAGCCTATAGGCTACGGATCATTTGATAGAGACCACACTAAATAGCCTATAGGCTACGGATCATTTGATAGAGACCACACTAAATAGCCTATAGGCTACAGATCATTTGATAGAGACCACACTAAATAGCCTATAGGCTACGGATCATTTGATAGAGACCACACGAAATAGCCTATAGGCTACGGATCATTTGATAGAGACCACACTAAATAGCCTATAGGCTACGGATCATTTGATAGAGACCACACTAAATAGCCTATAGGCTACGGATCATTTGATAGAGACCACACTAAATAGCCTATAGGCTACGGATCATTTGATAGAGACCACACTAAATAGCCTATAGGCTACGGATCATTTGATAGAGACCACACTAAATAGCCTATAGGCTATGGATCATTTGATAGAGACCACACTAAATAGCCTATAGGCTATGGGTCATTTGATAGAGACCACACTAAATAGCATATAGGCTATGGATCATTTGATAGAGACCACACTAAATAGCATATAGGCTATGGATCATTTGATAGAGACCACACTAAATAGCCTATAGGCTATGGATCATTTGATAGAGATCACACTAAATAGCCTATAGGCTATGGATCATTTGATAGAGACCACACTAAATAGCCTATAGGCTATGGATCATTTGATAGAGACCACACTAAATAGCCTATAGGCTATGGATCATTTGATAGAGACCACACTAAATAGCATATAGGCTATGGATCATTTGATAGAGACCACACTAAATAGCCTATAGGCTATGGGTCATTTGATAGAGACCATACTAAATAGCCTATAGGCTATGGATCATTTGATAGAGACCACACTAAATAGCCTATAGGCTATGGATCATTTGATAGAGACCATACTAAATAGCCTATAGGCTATGGATCATTTGATAGAGACCACACTAAATAGCCTATAGGCTACGGATCATTTGATAAAGACCACACTAAATAGCCTATAGGCACACTTGATATTGTGTGCCCAGCGGAGAATCAGAGACGAGGGGCAGCATCGGGCACACATCGATATATAGCCTAACAAGCAACTCATTCTAAAACACAGAGAAATATTGACATTTCATCAATTACAAATGACATGAACCTCCCCAGGACTAGATCTAAATAATAATAAACCCTCCACTTGACTGAAATGGAAAATTCATGACCCTCCCTCATTTTCCTCCATGTAACCATTCTGTACATTTCCATCCATCCCTTATCATGACTGAAAATGATCACGTCAGAGCAGCTAAGAAAAATATTTCTGTCTCTCTCCTCCACTCTCACTGAACACACACGCGCACGCACACTTTTTTCCACTTCCTCTTAGCACATGCTATCAGGCACACAAGTTGCTGGTGGTTGCCTCATAAAGTACACCATCTGACCTCTGATTGGCATAGTTCGTTCCATTGATCACTGGTGCTGAGTTGATTGGCAACTGTTGAAAATAAATAAAAGTGGAGGGGTGTCAGAAGCAGGTCAGGTGTGTAGGATGCATACGACCATAAAAGGTCAAAATAAAAATATATAGGAACACTGCCCCACAAACATATTTGATTTACTGCTGAAATTTTAAGCTACTGATGGACTCCTCAAGGCATACAGCCTTAGAAAAAAAGATGCTATCTAGAGCTTAAAATGGCTTTCTTCGGCTGTCCCCGTAGGATAACCCTTTTAAGGAACCATTTTGGTTCCAGGTCCCACCCTTTTGGTTCCAGGTAGAACTATTTTGGGTTCCATGTAGAATCCTTTCCAAAAAGGGTTCTACCTGGAACCAAAAAGGGTTCTCCTATGGGGACAGCAGAAGAACCCTTTTGGAACCCTTTCTTCTACAGTTGAAATCAGTGCTGGATAACTGCAGGGGGAAACAGAGTGCTGAGAAAGACTATTATTATTTTTTTATTAATTTTTTATTTTATCCCTTTTTTCTCCCCAATTTCGTGGTATCCAATTGTTAGTAGCTACTATCTTGTCTCATCACTACAACTCCCGTACGGGCTCGGGAGAGACAAAGGTCGAAAGCCATGCGTCCTCCGAAACACAACCCAAACCAAGCTGCACTGCTTCTTTAACACAGCGCGCATCCAACCCGGAAGCCAGCCGCACCAATGAAGGAAACACCGTGCACCTGGTGACCTGGTTAGCGTGCACTGCGCCCGGCCCGCCACAGGAGTCGCTGGTGCGCGACGAGAAGGGGATATCTCTACCGGCCAAACCCTCCCCAACCCGGACGACGCTAGGCCAATTGTGCGTCACCCCACGGACCACCCGGTCGCGGCCGGCTGCGACAGAGCCTGAGAAAGATTACTCTACAATTGATTGGAAAGCTAATGGAGTTACGTGGGACTGGGGACATTTGTAAACCAACAAAGGCCTTTAGATTGGCACCGTTTGAAGCCTTTTTTTTGTGCCTCATACTGTAGTTATTGCAATACACCATAATCATGCTTAGGAGCTTCAGCCATTTACAACCATCTGAGGAGTTGTAATAGCACTGTAAAGGTAGAGCTTCAGCCATTCACAACCATCTGAGTAGTTGTAATAGCACTGTAAAGGTAGAGTTTCAGCCATTTACAACCATCTGAGTAGTTGTAATAGCACTGTAAAGGTAGAGCTTCAGCCATTTACAACCATCTGAGTAGTTGAAATAGCACTGTAAAGGTAGAGCTTCAGCCATTTACAACCATCTGAGTAGTTGTAATAGCACTGTAAAGGTAGAGCTTCAGCCATGTACAACCACCTGAGTAGTTGTAATAGCACTGTAAAGGTAGAGCTTCAGCCATTTACAACCATCTGAGTAGTTGTAATAGCACTGTAAAGGTAGAGCTTCAGCCATTCACAACCATCTGAGTAGTTGTAATAGCACTGTAAAGGTAAATATTCAGCCATTTACAACCATCTGAGTAGTTGTAATAGCACTGTAAAGGTAGAGTTTCAGCCATTTACAACCATCTGAGTAGTTGTAATAGCACTGTAAAGGTAGAGTTTCAGCCATTCACAACCATCTGAGTAGTTGTAATAGCACTGTAAAGGTAGAGTTTCAGCCATTTACAACCATCTGAGTAGTTGTAATAGCACTGTAAAGGTAGAGCTTCAGCCATTCACAACCATCTGAGTAGTTGTAATAGCACTGTAAAGGTAGAGCTTCAGCCATTTACAACCATCTGAGTAGTTGTAATAGCACTGTAAATGTAGATCTTCAGCCATTTACAACCATCTGAGTAGTTGTAATAGCACTGTAAAGGTAGAGCTTCAGCCATTTACAACCATCTGAGTAGTTGTAATAGCACTGTAAAGGTAGAGCTTCAGCCATTTACAACCATCTGAGTAGTTGAAATAGCACTGTAAAGGTAGAGCTTCAGCCATGTACAACCATCTGAGTAGTTGTAATAGCACTGTAAAGGTAGAGCTTCAGCCATGTACAACCACCTGAGGAGTTGTAATAGCACTGTAAAGGTAGAGCTTCAGCCATTTACAACCATCTGAGTAGTTGTAATAGCACTGTAAAGGTAGAGCTTCAGCCATTTACAACCATCTGAGTAGTTGTAATAGCACTGTAAAGGTAGAGCTTCAGCCATTCACAACCATCTCAGTAGTTGTAATAGCACTGTAAAGGTAGAGCTTCAGCCATTCACAACCATCTCAGTAGTTGTAATAGCACTGTAAAGGTAGAGCTTCAGCCATGTACAACCATCTGAGTAGTTGTAATAGCACTGTAAAGGTAGAGCTTCAGCCATTCACAACCATCTGAGTAGTTGTAATAGCACTGTAAAGGTAGAGCTTCAGCCATTTACAACCATCTGAGTAGTTGTAATAGCACTGTAAAGGTAGAGCTTCAGCCATGTACAACCATCTGAGTAGTTGTAATAGCACTGTAAAGGTAGAGCTTCAGCCATGTACAACCATCTGAGTAGTTGTAATAGCACTGTAAAGGTAGAGCTTCAGCCATTTACAACCATCTGAGTAGTTGAAATAGCACTGTAAAGGTAGAGCTTCAGCCATTTACAACCATCTGAGTAGTTGTAATAGCACTGTAAAGGTAGAGCTTCAGCCATTTACAACCATCTGAGTAGTTGTAATAGCACTGTAAAGGTAGAGCTTCAGCCATTCACAACCATCTCAGTAGTTGTAATAGCACTGTAAAGGTAGAGCTTCAGCCATTCACAACCATCTCAGTAGTTGTAATAGCACTGTAAAGGTAGAGCTTCAGCGGAGATGGTTGTTCAGTAATATTAGTAGAATTAGTACTGGCATTTGGTTTAGTATGCTGATACTGTACATGAAAACTGTATATCCTCATTCAGGACAGAATTTACATGCTCACAGCGAGACTCACACGTCTTATTAAACAAGTAATCTATCATAATCAAATGGGACTTTATGAATAAGAAACAACAGCATATTTTTGTTTTACAGCAGAATCATTCAATTCCATCCTAGGTCTGATCCTAATAAATTCCACAACTAACTGTTTTCCCTTTGAAATAAAAAATAGATGAATGTGAGCAACGTTTTACCTGGTTGCAAGTTAGCGAGGAAACAATGCGACCAGCCCATACCCGGAAGAATAATTCTCAGAAAGCCCATAACACAAAGTGTTTGCTGAAATCCTGCCTGCTGCCTGCTTCTAATGGGAAGAGGCTGCCTATTGTTGCATTCCCTGCTCCCCTTTCTTCAATAGCCCTTAAGGGGCTCTGCACTCCCTGGACCAATCTACATCAACCCCAGCCTCTAATCTCCTCACTGGAAAACATCAAAATGATCGAAAGGAATGATATCTGCAGATGACTCTGGGTTCAATGATATACATAGATCTGTAGAAAGATGGTCATTAACATAATTGTCTCTCTATGTGCTATGAATGTTAATGCTCATTGGTATCATGCTATGAAAGCTATACTGCATAATTGCAAACCATATCAATTTGAACAAGGGAATATTTACATTCGATTGAACACAGGCATTAATATTATTCAAATGTAAATTTGATATGAAAACCAGAAAACTACTGTACACAGGCAGGCGATCAGTATCAGCATATCAGTGTTTTCTTACACAGCAATATCCATGTGTTTCTCATCAGTATTATGAGCTCTTTCATTTCTCCATAATATAATAATGTCTTAGTTGGATGCCTCACCCCCTATGGGAAAGAGCGATAGAGAAAGAGAGAGAAAGAGAGAGAGAGAGAAAGAGAGAGAGAGAAAGAGAGAAAGAGAAAGAGAGAAAGAGAGAGAGAAAAAGAGAAATAGAAAGAAAGAAAGAAAGAGAGAGAGAGAGAGAAAGGGAAGAGAGAGAGAGAAAGAGGAGAGAGAGAAGAGAGAGAGAGAAAGAGGAGAGAGAGAGAGAGAGAGAGAGAGAGAGAGAGAGAGAGAGAGAGAGAGAGAGAGAGAGAGAGAGAGAGAGAGAGAGAGAAAGAAAGAAAGAAAGACAGAGAAAGACAGAAAAAGAGGAGAGAGAGAGGCAGCCTGTCCTAGATGTGGGTCCAGAAAAGGGTCAAGTGATGGATATCAGTAGTTAACATGCAAGATTGAGTAGAGAAGAGTGAACCGAAAAATAAAAAAGACTGTTAACTCCTCTATTTTTTTTTAAACAGCCCTACTGGTAAATGCTTCACAAAATTCATTTTGAACATGTCTTTTAAGGTCAGCTATTATTTCTATGGCTACCCAAAATGCTTGGCAGCCATGTGAATGCAGTACAACAATGCAGTGTCTGTAGTGTTAATGGTGCTTCAGCTGAAAAGCATCAGCTGAAGCACCATTAATACTACAGACACTGCATGGCTTTATGTCTGTCTCTTTACAATCAAGGCATGATATTTGGCTGCTTGAAGGAGAGGTTTTGTCCATGATCCATGTATCCAGCCCAAAGGCTGTTTTCATGTCTAATAACAGTGCCATATGTTGCACGTCAGTGGAGGCTGCGAAAGGGGAGGACAGCTCATAATAATGGATGGAACAGAGTAACGAAATGACATGAACAGGAACCGTGTGTTTCATACCACTCCACTGATTCCACTCCAGCCATCCCCACTAGCCCGGCCTCCCCAATTAAGGTGCCACCAACCTCCTGTGTTGCACGGCAAGCCTGAGAAAACCCCCCAACTGTGACTAAGAGGTCTGATTCAAACGAGCCACATCCAGCGTTCTCATAGGATGATCCGAACCTAAAAAGGTGAGAAGAAGAGTTCATGAAGTGACCACAAACAAGTCCATTGTGCTGGAGTCACCCAAGTTGAACCTACCGTCTGAGATCAGGAGTCTCACCTAATCAATACGGACTATCACATAATATGTATGGAACTGTGAGTTGTGAGTTGTGAGTGGAATGGTGATTGTGTGCGGCAGCTGTGACTGGTTTAACACTGATCCACTGTACATGATAAACAGCTGCTCTGGAGAGGTTTCCAAACTCTTTTGGCCCGTGACCTCAATTTGATAGAAAAAATATATTTGAGACTACACCATGTAAAAAATAAGTGATGTAATCAACGGCCAATGTTTACGTTTTCTTATTGGGGCTATGACAGTCTATATTACAAATTAGGTGTTTCAATCTAAAGGAAGTATGGTCTTGAGAAGTTCAGAAGATCATCAGGCAATCATTTTGTATGATCTTCTGTGTAGAAAAGACTTTCATCATTGATGATGTTCTTTTTCCCCTCAGTCTAATTTAGTACCTGGTCTTGTCCACTCTGTTCTAATGAGTCCTGCTCGTGAGGATTGTAGACACATGTATGTTCATGTGAGTCTTGTCTTTCAGTGATGGAGTCAGAATATTTTGTAGCTTAAACCATTCAAAGAGCTCTGTTTACTGCAACCGCATCTTGCAGCTAACAAAGGTTAATGATGTCACCCCTGTTCTATGAACGAAGCACAGAGTTTCTTTCGCGACCCCATTTTCACATCAACTGATTGGACAGGATTTGGAAAAGCACATAGCTGTCTAAATAAGTCAGAGCATAAAGCAAGCCATGAGGTCGAAGAAATTGTCCATAGAACTCAGAGACAGGATTGCGTCGAAACACAGATCTGGGGAAGGGTACCAAAACATTTCTGCAGTGTTGAAGGTCCCCAAGAACACAGTGGACTGCATTATTCTTAAATGGAAGAAGTTTGGAACCACCAAGACTCTTCCTAGAGCTGGCCGCCCAGCCAAACTAAGTAATCAGGGGAGAAGGGCCTTTGTCAGGGAGGTGACCAAGAAGCTGATGGTCACTCTGACAGAGCTCCAGAGGTCCTCTGTGGAGATGAGAGAAACTCCTTGATGGACAGCCATCTCTGCAGCGCTCCACCAATCAGGTATTTATGCTTGAGTAGCCAGACTGATGCCACTCCTCAATAAAAGGCACATGACAGCCCCCTTGGAATTTACCAAAATGCACCTGAAGGACTCTCAGACCATGAGAAACAAGATTCTCTGGTCTGATGAAACGAACTTTGAACTCCAAGAGGACCTCAGACCGAGGCAAAGGTTCACCTTCAAACAGGACCACAACCCTAAGCACACAGCCAAGACAATGCAGGAGTGGCTTCGGGACAAGTCTCTGAATGTCCTTCAGTGGCCCAGCCAAGCCCGGAATCGAACATCTCTGGAGAGACCTGAAAAGAGCTGAGCAGCGACGCTCCCCATCCAACTTGACAGCTTGAGATGATCTACAGAGAAGAATTGGATAAACTCCCCAAATACAGGTGTGCCAAGCTTGTAGCATCATACCCAAGAAGACTCAAGGCTGTAATCACTGCCAATGGTGCTTCAACAAAGTACTGAGTAAAGGGTCTGAATACTTATGTAAATGTAATATTTTTTATTGATCAATTTGAAAACATTTATAAAAACGTGTTTTTACTTTGTCCTTATGGGTTATTGTATGTAGATTGATGAGGGGAAAAAACTACTTGATACATTTTAGAATAAGGCTGTAAAGTAACAAAATGTGGAAAAAGTCAAGGGGTCTGAATACATTACAGGTCTTGATTCACTCATATCAATTAGAAAGCCTAAAGATAAATAATCTTCCTTAGGATACAATGGTTCTTTGAAAATCATCAGCCACAATATAGGTACCCTTCACTATACTCTGTAGACATGACGGGGGCAGGGAGTCTAGCGGGGTTAAGAGTTGGACCTGTAACCAAAGGTTTGAATCCTCGAGCCGACTAGGTCAACAATCTATTGATGTGCCCTTGAGCAAGGCATTTGCTCCTGTAAGTCGCTCTGGATAAGAGTGTCTGCTAAAATGACTGTAAGTGTAAACATGACAGGGTGACTAACGTGGGAGCACAAGACATCAATGCAGAGTGATACTGTATGAGAATGTTGACTGTGTTGGGTCATTGCATCTCTGGACCAATATAAATGACTTTACATGATCCTCAGAAAACTGATTACATCCACTTCTGTGCTGATGGAGATAAAGTGAAGAAAAACCTTTACGTTTTCTCAGTGAGACAGTTGTGGATGAAGTTCTCCTTTGTGTTTGTTTGATTGTTTTACACTTCAGAGATAAGGAATCCAAATACTGAACTGCACCTTTAAGTGAGCTAACAAAACAGCCTGAAGGAAATTCATTCAAAACAAACTCTTCTCCTCTTTTTCACAGGTTTATCTAAATGGTTCCCTTGAGCAAATTGTCACTTTTTTTTTTACATTCAATAAGCCATCTTGACATGCTGCTCATTGAGGTGTTGACGCTACAAACTAGATCATTAGGTCAAAGGTCTTCATTAGCTGAGCACTATTTGCAGGATACTTGACTAAAAACAGTGAAGCTAGATCTCATTCAGGATCCTTTATTAAAAACAGTGAAGCTAGATCTAATTTGACTGCAGACTATACACAAATTCCACATAGTAGCACAGAGAGAATGTGTTATTCCACTCCTGGGATTCCACATAGTAGCACAGAGAGAATGTGTTATTCCACTCCTGGGATTCCACATAGTAGCACAGAGAGAATGTGTTATTCCACTCCTGGGATTCCACGTAGTAGCACAGAGAGAATGTGTTATTCCACTCCTGTGATTCCACATAGTAGCACAGAGAGAATGTGTTATTCCACTCCTGGGATTCCACGTAGTAGCACAGAGAGAATGTGTTATTCCACTCCTGGGATTCCACATAGTAGCACAGAGAGAATGTGTTATTCCACTCCTGGGATTCCACATAGTAGCACAGAGAGAATGTGTTATTCCACTCCTGGGATTCCACGTAGTAGCACAGAGAGAATGTGTTATTCCACTCCTGGGATTCCACATAGTAGCACAGAGAGAATGTGTTATTCCACTCCTGGGATTCCACGTAGTAGCACAGAGAGAATGTGTTATTCCACTCCTGTGATTCCACATAGTAGCACAGAGAGAATATGTTATTCCACTACTGGGATTCCACATAGTAGCACAGAGAGAATGTGTTATTCCACTCCTGGGATTCCACATAGTAGCACAGAGAGAATGTGTTATTCCACTACTGGGATTCCACATAGTAGCACAGAGAGAATGTGTTATTCCACTCCTGGGATTCCACATAGTAACACAGACAGAATGTGTTATTCCACTCCTGGGATTCCACATAGTAGCACAGAGAGAATGTGTTATTCCACTCCTGGGATTCCACATAGTAGCACAGAGAGAATGTGTTATTCCACTCCTGGGATTCCACATAGTAGCACAGAGAGAATGTGTTATTCCACTCTTGGGATTCCACATAGTAACACAGACAGAATGTGTTATTCCACTCCTGGGATTCCACATAGTAGCACAGAGAGAATATGTTATTCCACTCTTGGGATTCCACATAGTAACACAGACAGAATGTGTTATTCCACTCCTGGGATTCCACATAGTAGCACAGAGAGAATATGTTATTCCACTACTGGGATTCCACATACTAGCACAGAGAGAATGTGTTATTCCACTACTGGGATTCCACATAGTAACACAGACAGAATGTGTTATTCCACTCCTGGGATTCCACATAGTAACACAGACAGAATGTGTTATTCCACTCCTGGGATTCCACATAGTAGCACAGAGAGAATGTGTTATTCCACTCCTGGGATTCCACATAGTAACACAGACAGAATGTGTTATTCCACTCCTGGGATTCCACATAGTAACACAGACAGAATGTGTTATTCCACTCCTGGGATTCCACATAGTAGCACAGAGAGAATGTGTTATTCCACTCCTGGGATTCCACATAGTAGCACAGAGAGAATATGTTATTCCACTACTGGGATTCCACATAGTAGCACAGAGAGAATGTGTTATTCCACTCCTGGGATTCCACATAGTAACACAGACAGAATGTGTTATTCCACTCCTGGGATTCCACATAGTAACACAGAGAGAATGTGTTATTCCACCCCTGGGATTCCACATAGTAGCACAGAGAGAATGTGTTATTCCACCCCTGGGATTCCACATAGTAGCACAGAGAGAATGTGTTATTCCACCCCAGAGGGATCAACTGAAGGCCTCTGAAATAAAGAGTTACCACATGTGACGAGGATGGAAAACTGTACACAACAACAGTGGTTGTAGTGTATGACCTCATAAAAAGACGTACCGTACAGTGTGTCATCATGTACAGTGTACAGTGTGTCATCATGTACAGTGTACAGTGTGTCATCATGTACAGTGTGTCATCATGTACAGTGTACAGTGTGTCATCATGTACAGTGTACAGTGTGTCATCATGTACAGTGTACAGTGTGTCATCATGTACAGTGTACAGTGTGTCATCATGCACAGTGTGTCATCATGTACAGTGTGTCATCATGTACAGTGTACAGTGTGTCATCATGCACAGTGTGTCATCATGTACAGTGTGTCATCATGTACAGTGTACAGTGTGTCATCATGCACAGTGTGTCATCATGTACAGTGTGTCATCATGTACAGTGTACAGTGTGTCATCATGTACAGTGTACAGTGTGTCATCATGTACAGTGTACAGTGTGTCATCATGTACAGTGTGTCATCATGTACAGTGTACAGTGTGTCATCATGCACAGTGTGTCATCATGTACAGTGTACAGTGTGTCATCATGTACAGTGTGTCATCATGTACAGTGTACAGTGTGTCATCATGTACAGTGTGTCATCATGTACAGTGTGTCATCATGTACAGTGTGTCATCATGTACAGTGTACAGTGTGTCATCATGTACAGTGTGTCATCATGCACAGTGTACAGTGTGTCATCATGTACAGTGTACAGTGTGTCATCATGTACAGTGTGTCATCATGTACAGTGTACAGTGTGTCATCATGTACAGTGTACAGTGTGTCATCATGTACAGTGTGTCATCATGTACAGTGTACAGTGTGTCATCATGTACAGTGTACAGTGTGTCATCATGTACAGTGTGTCATCATGTACAGTGTACAGTGTGTCATCATGCACAGTGTACAGTGTGTCATCATGTACAGTGTGTCATCATGTACAGTGTACAGTGTGTCATCATGTACAGTGTGTCATCATGCACAGTGTACAGTGTGTCATCATGTACAGTGTGTCATCATGTACAGTGTACAGTGTGTCATCATGTACAGTGTACAGTGTGTCATCATGTACAGTGTACAGTGTGTCATCATGTACAGTGTACAGTGTGTCATCATGTACAGTGTGTCATCATGTACAGTGTACAGTGTGTCATCATGTACAGTGTGTCATCATGTACAGTGTACAGTGTGTCATCATGTACAGTGTACAGTGTGTCATCATGTACAGTGTGTCATCATGCACAGTGTACAGTGTGTCATCATGTACAGTGTACAGTGTGTCATCATGTACAGTGTACAGTGTGTCATCATGTACAGTGTACAGTGTGTCATCATGTACAGTGTACAGTGTGTCATCATGTACAGTGTACAGTGTGTCATCATGTACAGTGTGTCATCATGTACAGTGTGTCATCATGTACAGTGTGTCATCATGTACAGTGTACAGTGTGTCATCATGTACAGTGTACAGTGTGTCATCATGTACAGTGTGTCATCATGTACAGTGTACAGTGTGTCATCATGTACAGTGTACAGTGTGTCATCATGTACAGTGTACAGTGTGTCATCATGTACAGTGTGTCATCATGTACAGTGTACAGTGTGTCATCATGTACAGTGTGTCATCATGTACAGTGTACAGTGTGTCATCATGTACAGTGTGTCATCATGTACAGTGTACAGTGTGTCATCATGTACAGTGTGTCATCATGTACAGTGTGTCATCATGTACAGTGTACAGTGTGTCATCATGTACAGTGTGTCATCATGTACAGTGTGTCATCATGTACAGTGTGTCATCATGCACAGTGTGTCATCATGTACAGTGTGTCATCATGTACAGTGTGTCATCATGTACAGTGTACAGTGTGTCATCATGTACAGTGTACAGTGTGTCATCATGTACAGTGTACAGTGTGTCATCATGTATGAAAAGGTCAATCAGTTTACTGATGACACACTGTACGTCTTTCTCATGCCGTCATTCACAACAACTACTGTCATGTCACCCACGAAGCATCGTTACCCATCGCTCCACAAAAGCCGCGGCCCTTGCAGAGCAAGGGGAACTACTACTTCAAGGTCTCAGAGCAAGTGACGTCACCGATTGAAACACTATTTAGCGCGCACCACCGCTAACTAAGCTAGCCGTTTCACATCCGTTACACTGTACTGTATGTGTCCTTAACATAAACCTGAATCTTCCACCTGAAGCTCTGAAGCTCGGCGTCCTCAGCCACATAAAGCATGACTATGATGCGTGTACCTCTACATTCCAATGTCTGCTGTATGCCAGGCCTTGGACGGGCACAACATTCCATTTGAGGTCATTCTTGAAGCACTCTCATTCCATTGTAAACGTCACTCTACAGGGAACACAAATGACGAACACTAATTACAAACAATAATATGACAACAAAAAAAAAACGCCCATTTCATAATCTCAAAACAGAACTGTTCCTCAATGGGTGTTTTCATTTTCTAACACAAGATTTCATAATCCCCCTTCCTCCTTCCTCTCCTCTTCCTCCATCTACTTAAACTTACAGACTTGGTTCATCATTTTGTTTCAGAGCTGTTTTGTCTCAAAAATGGCATATTCATACCAGTTTTAGAAATCTGCTTGCCTGTTTATAAGGTATGCTTGTTCAGGTGTACACCAGTCTTAATAAACCTTTTCAACGCTAGAGGGGAATCCACAGCTAACCATTACATATAACCTGCACAGGGGCTTCATATCTGCATCTCAGTGGTTTTGAATAAGTACTCACACCTCATTATGGCTGAAATGATTTCAGTGTGCAGAGCTCTCATGATAAATAATGGACAGACACAATGCAGGCAGTTGGACCATATGTGCTTTTAGTCTTGCCCTTCACGGTACCTCTGTTTAAAAAGGGAAATGCAACCCAAGCCGACTGCGTCTATTGGCTTCAAGCCCAGGGCGAGGGACTGAGAGACTGCAGCATCGCTGTCAGACTAGACCGGGACCAACACGTTATTTCAGACCAAGGACAATCTACATATATTACTAAAAATATCCCCAAGATATGGATATACAATCAAGAAAATGAAAATTATACAGACAAGTCACTGACAGTCTGGCTGTAACAGATAACATTTTAATGGAACTTTATTCAGGGGATGATCATTTGAGGTTTTTGTTCTTTTACTTTTTAATATTTCATCTGGAATGTTCTACCGTCATACCCAGAGCCTTTGGTCTGCATAGCCGAGCGCTAAAGCTGTTGACGTCAAAAGTTACAATATAATTAGGCTACTCCCCTCAGCACAACCTAAGTTCATTGCTTTCATGATTTTGCTCTGTCTAAAGCAGGCTAACCCTTTTCAAAATGATTGTGGCTTTGACGTAAATATTGAGGAACTGGTAACAGATAGTCAACTGGAATCTAATGACAAAGAGAAAAGGCCTCCAGAAGAGTTTTGACGAAAGGGTATTGCAGATAACTACATTCTTATGGTGTTTTCAAACCTGCTCCCTTACAGCCAATCTTTGTGAATTGTTTGTGCAGTGTGAACATGCCAAAGGTTCTCAGATCCCTTATCAGAGTCTCTAAAGCGAACCGAATTGAGAGCATCCTGAAAAGGCAATGTGCAGGGCCGGCTGTAGCTTTGTGGGGGCTCTAAGCAAGATTTGGTTGAGCAACAGCTAGTTTCCTGCAATTTTACCCATTTGGCAATGGGGTAGAATCAAATCAAATTATATTCATCACTTGCTTTGTAAACAACAGGTGTGGACTAACTGAAACGCTTACTTACATTTTTTCAGTTTTAAAGCAAATTTCCAGCAATTCTACACATTTTGCCAATACTTATTCCATGTTAATGATATCTGAGTGAGATATCAAAATCAATGTGGGCCCCCTGGAGGTTGGTACCCCTGGGCACATGCCCTGCGTGACATGTCGGTATTTGGCCTTGATTACTACAAGTGTTAGATAGCTAGCTAGACTAATTTACCAATCTGAAAACTGGTAGCTGACATGGCTAGTTGAGTGACTGTCAGTGATTGACATAGAAATATAAACATTTCTGATGCAGAATAAAACTTCAAACCTGCATCTTGTGTATTCTACAATTCTAACTCTCAACAGTAAGATACTTTTTTTTGGGGGGGGGGGCAAGGGGGTTCAATTATGTGCAGGTTTTTGGATATTGAATATTTTACCTTTGTTTAACGAGGCAAGTCAATTAAGAACAAATTGTTATTTACGATGACGGCCTACCCCAACAAAACCCTCCCCTAACCCGGGCGACGCTGGGCCAATTGTGCACCACCCTATGGGACTCCCGATCACGGCAGTTGTGATACAGCCCGGGATCGAACCAGGGTCTGTAGTGACACCTCTAGCACTGAGATGCAGTGCCTTAGACTGCTGCACCACTCAGGAGCTAGTGATTAGTGAATGTCAAGGATGCACAGAAATGCCAACATTTTTAGTTCAGATTATTTATTTGCAATATGTGATCTATATGCTAAGAGAGCTTCATAAGCTGTTTATTCCATTGTGGGGTTTGAATAGTGTGAGAAGACAACAACATATTTGGAGAGAATCACAACATAGGGTACAACATCTACTCTAGCTCTTAAAGGGCCAGTAGCCTACATTGGGAGTACAATGTTCAATTACAGCATCATATAAACTGCAGTTATTCTTCTGCTATTTATTCTCTTACCAATAATATTTACGTGTTAATAGCATCTTCTGATTACAATTATTATGTCTCATCTTTTTGACAAAATGTGAGTAGGTATATCTAGCTGTCCGATAACACGTTCTGATGGAAGGGCTTGTCCTGCACTTTGTAAAAACCCAGAGTGCATTGAGTGAATGGTAGAAAAAAGATCATGGTTCCTTTCCAAACATAGCAATGTGAATGCAAAGAGGACTCGGACCACAAAATAGGAGAAGTTAACTGGCAAAAGAGTTTAGTCCTCATTCAAAGGCAGTGGCTGTGTGAATACAAAGGGAAGGGAGTTATTTTAGTCTATCACAGTTCCATCCGTTTTGTCACCAAAGCCCCATACACTACCCACCACTGCGAACAGTATGCTCTCGTTGGCTGGCCCTCGCTTCATACTCGCCACCAAACCCACTGGCTCCAGGTCATCTACAAGTCTCTGCTAGGTAAAGCCCCGCCTTATCTCAGCTCATTGGTCACCATAGCAGCACCCACCTGTAGCACGCACTCCAGCAGGTATATCTCACTGGTCACCCCCAAAGCCAATTCTTCCTTTGGCCGCCTTTCCTTCCAGTTCTCTGCTGCCCATGACTGGAACGAACTGCAAAAATCTCTGAAACTGGAAACACTTATCTCCCTCTGCTTTGCTTTATCTTGGCCAGGTCACAATTGTAAATGAGAACTTGTTCTCAACTAGCCTACCTGGTTAAATAAAGGTGAAATAAAATGTTTGTTTTTTTGCTCTTTCACTTTAAAGAGGACTAAAAGTGAAAACCTTGGAAAAAGGGGTTCCAAAGGGATCCTCACCTGTCTCCATAGGATAATCATTTTTGATTCCTGGTAGAACCATTTTTGGTATCAGGTATAAGTTAAATGTAGAACCCTCTGTAGAAAGTGTTCTCCATGGAACCCAAAAGTGTTCAACCTGGAATCAAATGGGTTCTACCTCCAACCAAAAATGGTTCTTTAAGGTTCTAGATAGAACCATTTTTTCTAAGATTGTATCCTTCTCTGTGTACCTGCCTGCCACCCTACCCTCCCCTCCAGACTGTGTACCTGCCTACCCCTCTACCCTCCTCTCCAGACTGTGTACCTGCCTACCCCTCTACCCTCCTCTCCAGACTGTGTACCTGCCTACCCCTCTACCCTCCTCTCCAGACGGTGTACCTGCCTACCCCTCTACCCTCCTCTCCAGACTGTGTACCTGCCTACCCCTCTACCCTCCTCTCCAGACTGTGTACCTGCCTACCCCTCTACCCTCCTCTCCAGACTGTGTACCTGCCTACCCCTCTACCCTCCTCTCCAGACTGTGTACCTGCCTACCCCTCTACCCTCCTCTCCAGACTGTGTACCTGCCTACCCCTCTACCCTCCTCTCCAGACTGTGTACCTGCCTACCCCTCTACCCTCCTCTCCAGGCGGTGTACCTGCCTACCCCTCTACCCTCCTCTCCAGACTGTGTACCTGCCTACCCCTCTACCCTCCTCTCCAGACTGTGTACCTGCCTACCCCTCTACCCTCCTCTCCAGACTGTGTACCTGCCTACCCCTCTACCCTCCTCTCCAGACTGTGTACCTGCCTACCCCTCTATCCTCCTCTCCAGACGGTGTACCTGCCTACCCCTCTACCCTCCTCTCCAGACGGTGTACCTGCCTACCCCTCTACCCTCCTCTCCAGACTGTGTACCTGCCTACCCCTCTACCCTCCTCTCCAGACTGTGTACCTGCCTACCCCTCTACCCTCCTCTCCAGACTGTGTACCTGCCTAACCCTCTACCCTCCTCTCCAGACTGTGTACCTGCCTACCCCTCTACCCTCCTCTCCAGACTGTGTACCTGCCTACCCCTCTACCCTCCTCTCCAGATAGTGTACCTGCCTACCCCTCTACCCTCCTCTCCAGACCTCCTGTTCTCACTCAGCTCTTTTAGACATTGACGTTATTATCTGAGTGTGGTATCGAGACAGGAATCCATCCTATAGTCTAGGTAGGACAGCAGCGAGGGGCAGAGACAGAGAGGGGCAGGGTACAGAGAGAGCGAGAGCAACAGAGAGACAGAGAGACAAACAGAGAGAGAGAGAGAGAGAGAGCGAGAGAGAGAGAGACAAAGAGAGACAGACAAAGATACAGACAAAGAGAGACAGAGAGACAGACAGAGAGACACATAGACAGACACACAGAGAGACAGAGAGACTCCTCCTATAGTCTAGGTAGGACAGCAGCGAGGGGCAGAGACAGAGAGGGGCAGGGTACAGAGAGAGCGAGAGCAACAGAGAGACAGAGAGACAAACACAGAGAGAGAGAGAGAGAGAGAGAGAGAGAGAGAGAGAGAGAGAGAGAGAGAGAGAGAGAGAGAGAGAGATAGAGAGAGAGAGAGAGAGAGAGAGACAGAGACAGAGACAGAGACAGAGACAGAGACAGAGAGGAGGAAGAGACAGACACAGACAGAGAGAGAGAGACAGACAAAGAGAGACAGAGAGACAGACAGAGAGACACATAGACAGACACACAGACAGACACACAGAAACAGAGAGACAGAGAGATATACAGAGAGAGACAAAAATAGAGAGACTGAGAGACAGACAGAGAGACACATAGACAGACACACAGAGACAGACACAGAGAGACAGAGAGACAGACAGAGAGAGACATACAGAGAGATACATACAGAGACAGACAGAGAGAGAGAGACAGAGAGAGACATACAGAGAGACATACAGAGAGACAGACACAGAGACAGACACAGAGACAGACACAGAGAGACATACAGAGAGAGACAGAGAGACATACAGAGAGACAGAGAGAGACATACAGAGAGACATACAGAGAGACAGAGAGAGACCGAGAGACATACAGAGAGACAGAGAGACAGACACAGAGAGACAGAGAGAGAGGAGGAAGAGAGTAGTGAAGGTAAAAAGTTAAGAGCAGAGAAATGGACACCAGCTAAATGGAAAGGTGCAGTGATAATAAGGAAAGGAGGTGTGAGTGCCGGCTTGTCAGGACGCCAGAGGTGGATAAGTGGAAGAGGTGGGCCAAGGACAAATAAAAGGGTAAGGAAGAGGAAGTCCAGGAGAGGTCAAGGAAACAAGAGGAGCATGGGGGCGGGGGGGGGACACCAGTGAAGATGCTGTTTGTGACCATGTCAAAGGGCTCAGGTGGAATGTTGTGGCTCTCTAAGCAGGAAGGGCATTCTAAATGCCCCCTATGCTCCAATGGATAAGGAGTCTGCTATTTAGAGGAGTCAGTCAGTGTGCCAGGGGATCTGAATGTCCTGGAAGAACACAACGTAGACAATGTGTACATTCTAGCGAATACTCTAACGCGGATTACAGAAAGTCATTAGGCAAGAATAATAATAACAATGACTTTAATCTTTACATGGCACTCAAAGTATTCTATATAAAACAGAAAACTAAGTAAATCTAAAATAAAAGATTGTCACCGTTTGTTTACCTCTAACTAGATGTTGCTATCCTCCATTTTCATTTTGAGTTTGAGGTGACTATTGCCCTAAGGGATAACCGTACCAAAATATTATATCAATCAAAGCAGACCCATTGAAGTTAAATGAAACCTGATGGACCTTACACTAAACAGAGGTTCAATAAGCTGTACTGTATAGACTGACCATCACATCACAACTACAGGAAGAGAAAGTCTGTGGCCTAACCAAGATGATCAAATCCCAAAATCAAATCAAATTTTATTAGTCAAATGCACCGAATACAACAGGTTGTAGACCTTACCGTGAAATGTTTACTTACAAGCCCTTAACCTTAACCAACAATGCAGTTCAAGAAATACAGTTAAGAAAATATTTACTAAATAAACTGAAGTAAAAAGTCAAACGATAAAATAACAATAACGAAGCAATATACAGGTGGTACCGGTACTGAGTCAATGTGGAGGCTATATACAGGAGGTACCGGTACTGAGTCAATGGGGAGGCTATATACAGGGGGTACCGGTACTGAGTCAATGTGGAGGCTATATACAGGGGGTACCGGTACAGAGTCAATGTGGAGGCTATATACAGGAGGTACCGGTACTGAGTCAATGTGGAGGCTATATACAGGAGGTACCGGTACTGAGTCAATGTGGAGGCTATATACAGGAGGTACCGGTACTGAGTCAATGTGGAGGCTATATACAGGAGGTACCGGTACTGAGTCAATGTGGAGGCTATATACAGGAGGTACCGGTACTGAGTCAATGTGGAGGCTATATACAGGAGGTACCGGTACTGAGTCAATGTGGAGGCTATATACATGGGGTACCGGTACAGAGTCGATGTGGAGGCTATATACAGGGGGTACCAGTACAGAGTCAATGTGAAGCCTATATACAGGGGGTACCAGTACAGAGTCAATGTGGAGGCTATATACAGGGTGTTACGGTACAGAGTCAATGTGGAGGCTATATACAGGGGGTACCGGTACTGAGTCATTGTGGAGGCTATATACAGGGGGTACCGGTACAGAGTCAATGTGGAGGTTATATACAGGGGGTACCGGTACTGAGTGAATGTGTGGGGGTACAGGTTAGTCGAGGTGATTGGTACATGTAGGTAGGGGTAAAGTGACTATGCACAAATAATAAACAGCCAGTAGCAGCAGTGTAAAAACGAAGGGTGGGGGAAGTCAGTGTAAATAGTCCAGGTAGCCATTTGATTAATTGTTCAGCATGTCAAAGAGAGCATCCTTAGCTGGTTGTGTCGAGCCAGATTGAGCAGAGGACACCATGTGTGATGACTAAGGCAGAGAGAGGCATTAGATCACAATCAACAGTATATCAAACACAACCCACATCTAATCTGATTTAAGAAGGAGACGAGGAAGGGCAAGTAAACGTCATGTTTACTGCAGCCACATAAGAGATGATCGTGGACTTCAGGAAACAGCAGAGGAAGCACCCCCCTATCCACATCGACGGGGCAGTAGTGGAGAAGGTGGAAAGTTCCTGGGCGTACACATTACAGACAAACTGAAATGGTCCACACACACACAGACAGTTGTGAAGAAGGCGCAACAACGTCTCTTCAACCTGAGGAGGATGAAGAAATGTGGCTTGTCACCCAAAACCCTGACAAACTATTACAGATGCACAATCGAGAGCATCCTGTCGGGCTGTGTCACCGCTTGGTACAGCAACTGCACCGCCCTCAACCGCAAGGCTCTCAAGAGGGTGGTGCGGTCTGCACAACGCATCACTGGGGGCAAACTACCTTCCCTCCATGACACCTACAGCACCCGATGTCACAGGAAGGCCAAAAAGATCATCAAGGACAACAGCCACCCGAGCCACTGCCTGTTCACACCGCTATCATCCAGAAGGCGAGGTCAGTACAGGTGCATCAAAGCTGGGACCGAGAGATTGAGAAACAGTATCTATCTCAAGGCCATCAGACTGCTAAACAGCCATCACTAACTCAGAGAGGCTGCTGCCTACATTGACACCCAATCACTAGTCACTTTAAACAATGCCACTTTCAAATCAAATCGTATTTGTCACATGCGCCGAATAGACCTTACAGTGAAATGTTTACTTACAAGCCCTTAGCCAACAAATGTATTTCCGTAAGAGATAAGAAAATAAAGAGCAGCAGTAAATAACAATAGCGGGCCTATATACAGGGGGTGCCGGTACAGAGTCATTGTGTCAATGTGCAGGGGCACTGGTGTCTGGGGGGGGGGGGGGGGGGGGGGGCAAATAGTCTTGGTAGCCATTTGATTAGCTGTTCAGGAGTCTTATGACTTGGGGGTAGAAGCTGTTTAGAAGCCTCTTGGACCTAGACTTGGCGCTCCGGTACCACTTGCCCTGCAAGAGAGAACAGTCTATGACTAGGGTGGCTGGAGTCTTTGCCCATTTTTAGGGCCTTCCTCTGACACCGCCTGGTATAGAGGTCCTGGATGGCAGGAAGCTTGGCCCCGGTGTTGTACTGGGCCGTACGCACTACCTTCTGTAGCGCCTTGCGGTCAGAAGCCGAGCAGTTGCCATACCTGGCAGTGATGCAACCAGTCAGGGTGCTCTCGATGGTGCAGCTGTAAAATCTTTTGAGGATCTGAAGACCCATGCCAAATCTTTTCAGTCTCCTGGGGTGGAATAGGTTTTGTCGTGCCCTCTTCATGAATGTCTCGGTATGCTTGGACCATGGTAGACTTTCTTTTTTTCTATTGTGTTATTGACTGTACGCTTGTTTATTACATGTGTAACTCTGTGTTGTTGTTTCTGCTTTGCTTTATCTTGGCCAGGTCGCAGTTGTAAATGAGAACTTGTTCTCAACTAGCCTACCTGGTTATATAAAGGTGAAATTAATAATAAATAAAAAATGGTAGTTTGTTGTTGATGTGGACGCCAAGGAACTTGAAGCTCTCAGAGTGCTCCACTACAGCCCCGTCGAGGAGAATGGGGGTGTGCTCGGTCCTTTTTTCCTGTAGTCCACAATCATCTCCTTTGTCTTGATCACGTTGAGGGAGAAGTTGTTGTCCTGGCACCACATGGCCAGGTCTCTGACCTCCTCCCTATAGGTGTCACTCCCTGACTTTAGAGATCCTTTTTATGTCTCAATTTGGTTTGGTCAGGGTGTGATTTGGGGTGGGTAACCGAAAGGTTGGTGGATCGAATCCCAGAGCTGACAAGGTAAAACTCCGTCATTCTACCCCTGAACAAGGCAGTTAACCCACTGTTCCTAGGCCGTCATTGTCAATAAGAATTTGTTCTTAACTGACTTGCCTAGTTAAATTAAAAATATATACTGTCTTGAGACCCAATCACTGGACACTTTAATAAATAGTCATTTTAAATATTGTTTACATATCTTACATTACTTATATCACATGTATAAACTGTATTTTATACCATCTACTGCACCTGCCTATGCTACTCGGCCATCGCTCATCCATAAATGTATATGTACATATTCTCATTGACCCCCTTTAGATTTGTGTGTATTAGGTAGTTGTTGGGAATTGTTAGATTACTTGTTATATATTACTGCACTGTTGGAACTAGAAACACTAATTTTGCTGCAACTCGCATTAACATCGGCTAACCATGTGTATGTGACCAATAGGATTTGATTTGATTAGATTGGACTGTGGTTTGGATGCCATGTGTGGTTGTTTGTTTCAAGTCTTTTTGCTAATGGTCGCTTCCTGGTTTACTACACTGTTTCAGAATAGACTAATATTATTGTTTTGTCAATATTTGTCGACTAGCCTACATGCACATTTTTGCAAGTAGCTCGAGAACTTTTCTCTAAGTTAATATTTATTTATACTGTACACGCAATTAACAAGAAATGACGTAGGCAAAAGTCATTATTCTTAAGATGAACGATCACGATTGGCCCATTTCAATTTACTTAGGCTCAGTTACTGGTGCATTAAAATCCAATTAGCATAACCCAAACTGTGCAATCTCTCTCTTTTAAAAACCACTGCATTGAAATTCTATCTTCTGGGTGGCCAGTTTGTCATTCTCTGTGCCCCAGCTAAAACTTGAGGCGAAGTTTTTACCTTTATTTAACCAGGCAAGTCAGTTAAGAACAAATTCTTATTTTCAATGACGGCCTGGGAACAGTGGGCTTAACTGCCTGTTCAGGGGCAGAACAACAGATTTGTACCTTGTCAGCTCGGAGACTTGAACTTGCAACCTTCCGATGCTCTAACCACTAGGCTACCCTGCCGCCCCTAAGTGATATATATTTTTGTCAATATAAAATAATATTTTCAGTACGTTCGGCCTCTGGTTATTATGTATAAACTGTCTGACTGGAGTGCAGGACCTGGAAGGTTAATGGTATTGTGAGGTAAATATTACCCCAGAGAAGAGGTTTCTCTGCACCATCTGGTTTCTCTTAAAGTGGAATATCAATTCTATACTACTAGAAGCTATGGTAAAATATATACCTCCCTACAGCTTGGGGCTTAGGGAGAAACAAAGAACGCAATTAAAAGACTTACTCCACCAAGCTATCTAATCCATACTATGCCTATAAATTAACCCACATGGAAATCGAATTAGCATAATACAAAAATCCCCATACAAATCTGTCAGTTTAAACTGTCCGTTTTTGCATTGGAGCGGTGTTTGTCAGACCATGAGACATCCCGAAAACAGGTATTCTCACAAAATTTAACCCCATAGGTGTCTTGGAACTTATCTGAAGTCGGGACAGCCGATCTGCCAACTTCTGTATGTAGCGTCCGAACAATTAGGGCTACACACTATGATGCCTCTGGGTAAAGGTGAGACTCTCACGAACACATGCATGTTTGTTGTTTTAATACGGGACTGCCACAGGCCTCACAAGACTCGTCTGAAGGTCCCCTGGTACCAGTTGAAAAAAATGTATGGAAGTATATATGGAAAAGGAAAAGGGGGGTACCTAGTCAGTTGTACAACTGAATGCATTCAACCGAAATGTGTCTTCCGCATTTAACTCAACCCCTCTGAATCAGAGAGGTGCGGGGGGCTGCCATAATCCACATCAACTGTTTAGTTCCAAAGATAAGGTGTTAAATATGTATTATATATATTTTGTTTCCTGATCTTTCTGATGTCTCTCAGATATAGGCTTGACGCTTCAGAACAAACTTCCTTTTTTTGAAGGGACTATCTGTTGTTCCATGTAGTGAATCTGTTATTCAATGCGTTTGTATGGGCTAATAGCAGTAAGGCCAAATAAAGTGTTTTGGATACTTCAAGGTATTCGAGGTATTAAAATGCTAAATCAAATACAAAATTATCCTCCGCCGGCTTAGATAGAGTTTAGATCGTTTAATACCAAAAATAAGGGGTTAAAAAAATTACATGTTTCGTATATCTCTCAGATAATAATGACAAAGCCTCAATGAATTGCAGAGAACACATCACTGCAGAGCAATTCACCTCCGCTTCTTCAAATAGGGACTTGTTTTCTGTTCTAAATATAGCCACATCCATGCAGAGAGGGTTAATGCAATGAACACAAAGATCACTTTGCAAATAACGCCTTTGCCATTTGCAAATCTACTAGAGAAAGATACCTCTTCAAGACACCTCTCAGTATCTTGGTAGTCTTTGAAACTAAAGTATACACCTCAAACACATGGTTAATGGGTTTAAAAATGAAGACACCTGGACCATGTCACATATTGAGTTGAAATGCATTACATTTCCGTCTGTAAAAAAAACAAACATTATGAAATTATGAAAAATATTAATGTCACACCCTGACCATAGTTTGCTTTGTATGTTTCTATGTTTTGTTTGGTCAGGGTGTGATCTGAGTGGGCATTCTATGTTGTGTGTCTAGTTTGTCTGTTTCTGTGTTTGGGCCTGATATGGTTCTCAATCAGAGGAAGGCGTTAGTCATTGTCTCTGATTGGGAACCATATTTAAGGTAGCCTGTTTGGTGTTGGGGTTTGTGGGTGATTGTTCCTGTCTTTGTTACACCAGATAGGGCTGGTTTCGGTTTGTCACATTTCTTGTTTTGTATATTGTTCATTTATCATCTTCATTAAAGATGTATCACAATAACCATGCTGCGTTTTGGTCCGCCTCTCCTTCAACAGAAGAATCCCGTGACAATGAATAACATTCCACCCATGAGGCCACTTGTCATTTGACTGCAGAAAAGGGCTACAGATACAGTACCGCTCAGGGAGAAATCTAGAGAAAATAATGGTTAACTCTGTCACATTAACCTTTAACTCATGATCCTTGTTTTTTCACCCAGAGATGATTTATGAGATATTCTGTCATTTATAAATGACATTAGGAATTATAACGTTATAATTAAGCAATAAGACCAGAGGGGAAGATGCACAACTACTTGTTTACTGTTCTAATTATGTTGGTAACCTGTTTGAGGTATATGGCCAATATACTACATCTACGGGCTGTTCTTAGTCACAAAGTGAAGTGTCTGGATAGAGCCATTAGCCGTGGTATATTGGCCATATACCTCAAACAGGTTACCAACATAATTAGAACAGTAAACAAGTAGTCGTGCATCTTACCCGTGGCATATTGGCCATATGAGACATATATGAGACAATATACCACGGCTTTCAGCCAATCAGCATCTAGGGCTTGACCGACGTGGTTTATAATGGCCTTCATAAAAGAGACATACATTCTCATATAGTCATTTCAGTCATCACGTACAGTACTGTATTCTCTAAAGAAAGAATGACTCGGTCAAAGTAAGTCCTCATGAGCATTTAGAGAATCTTATTATAACCATTATACTGTCATTTTATGCATGACCAAACACCAACACAAAAAGAATGTAATTCTATTTGGCCTACTACAGGTCTGGAATAAAACTGTATTTTATCATACTAACAGAATGACCAACTGTAGACTGCCATTGTCGACCATGGCAAGCTTTTGTACTCAACAAATGTGACAAATACAATTTAATTAGATTTTCCATGAATATTAAAGACTGTCAGGGAAATTACATTTAAATCAAGTCTCAATAATAGCAGATTGCTCAAGTGCAACGGAGAACTGTCATGTAGTTGTCGGAGAAACTGTATTTTCATAGAAGGAACTAAAGGACCAACCTTACTGTGCCATTGAGATATTTTCGTATATATTACTGTAAAGTATGTTCATGAATAATGTAAATAGCACCATGCAATAATTATTTAACAAAAATTCACTCAATTCAAAAAGACCTTCAGTTTTAGTTTATAGAAACATATCACATTCACAGTGTAGCTTCTGTACATACAATTGATTTAAATGTAATTTAGCTAAGCGTCTATGTCCTTTTCAGTACCACATACAGTAGATGGCATGTGCAATGCAAGCATAGCTTCTCCCATTCCAAAAGTTCATCAAAACAGTGTAATATTCAATTGAATATGATTTATTGATTAGACTCGTATGAAAGTTACAGGAGGAAGGATTGGTATTTTGTGTTACTATGCTCTTTGCTCGTCCCTGATATTGAATGGTTTACAGCTCTTTCTTCAGTGATCCTGTGGTATGCAGCTGAAATGGAGCGACAGAACCACACACACACACCCTAGTTAGACACAAGAGCACTGTGCATTGACGTTGCTTGTAGATCGCTACTCAACACGTTCACTCCATCCTGCTTGACAGACCTGAAGAGATTATAATTGTTTTATTACAGTATCAACGTCAACTTTGTTCACACCTTTAATGGCATTGACGTGCTCGTCTCAGTGGTCTAAAACTGTCCCTTTAAAATGAAGGAGTAGTACAAGTAGTGTTGTGAAGCAGTGCGATCACATGGAGGTATGAAACCCTTTGGATTATGGGTAGTATGTGCATTGATTTATCAGAATCAAACTGTAAAAAATGAAGTGAGTGGCAATGGAGGCAGCTTTTTATAAATGTCCTGGTGAACGTTACATCTCCTCCTGGGGAACGTTATCTCTCGTCCTGGGGAACGTTATCTATTGTCCTGGGGAACGTTATCTCAATGGCAATGGAGGCAGCTTTTTATGCATGTCCTGGGGAATGTTATCTCTCGTCCTGGGGAACGTTATCTCATGTCCTGGGGAATGTTATCCCTCGTCCTGGGGAACGTTATCTCTCCTCCTGGGGAACGTTATCTCATGTCCTGGGGAATGTTATCTCTCGTCCTGAATGAGGCTGGTAGATACAGCCTGAATGAGGCTGGTAGATACAGCCTGAATGGGGCTGGTAGATACAGCCTGAATGAGGCTGGTAGATACAGCCTGAATGGGGCTGGTAGATACAGCCTGAATGGGGCTGGTAGATACAGCCTGAATGGGGCTGGTAGATACAGCCAGAATGGGGCTAGTAGATACAGCCTGAATAGGGCTGGTAGATAGAGCCTGAATGGGGCTGGTAGATAGAGCCTGAATGGGGCTGGTAGATAGAGCCTGAATGGGGCTGGTAGATAGAGCCTGAATGGGGCTGGTAGATAGAGCCTGAATGGGGCTGGTAGATACAGCCTGAATGGGGCTGGTAGATACAGCCTGAATGGGGCTACTACTGAAGATACAACTTTCGGGTATTGAGCAGTCAGTAGTCCCAGTCATGTTGTACAACTATTTCTCCCCTAGTCTATTAAATCCCAGATCTAGGGAAACAGCGCTATGGGAACATTGTTAACGTGGGAAGGAGACTATTTTCCCCCCTAAACACTCAGTGTATTTTCCACCTGCCTCAGTGTAACCACTGCCCTGCCCAGTCCCGGTGAAACCACTGGCCTGCCCAGTCTCAGTGTAACCACTGCCCTGCCCAGTCCCGGTGAAACCACTGCCCTGCCCAGTCTCGGTGAAACCACTGGCCTGCCCAGTCCCGGTGTAACCAGTGGCCTGCCCAGTCCCGGTGTAACCAGTGGCCTGCCCAGTCCCGGTGTAACTAGTGGCCTGCCCAGTCCCGGTGTAACCAGTGGCCTGCCCAGTCCCGGTGTAACCACTGGCCTGCCCAGTCCCGGTGTAACCAGTGGCCTGCCCAGTCCCGGTGTAACCAGTGGCCTGCCCAGTCCCGGTGTAACCAGTGGCCTGCCCAGTCCCGGTGAAACTACTGGCCTGCCCAGTCCCGGTGAAAGCCCTGCCCAGTCCCGGTGTAACCAGTGGCCTGCCCAGTCCCGGTGTAACCAGTGGCCTGCCCAGTCTCGTGTAACCAGTGGCCTGCCCAGTCTCGGTGTAACCAGTGGCCTGCCCAGTCCCGGTGTAACCAGTGGCCTGCCCAGTCTTGGTGTAACCAGTGGCCTGCCCAGTCCCGGTGTAACCAGTGGCCTGCCCAGTCTTGGTGTAACCAGTGGCCTGCCCAGTCTCGGTGTAACCAGTGGCCTGCCCAGTCTCGGTGTAACCAGTGGCCTGCCCAGTCCCGGTGTAACCAGTGGCCTGCCCAGTCCCAGTGCTGAGCCCAGCCCAGTCTGACAAGGCTGGATGTAATGGCTGAAAGCAGAGGCGATGCATCCCAGCCATCTCCTGTGATTAATGTTAGAATTGACAGAGGACATAAATCCAGAACTGTGCATAAAAGGTGTTAAATTAGTGGCTGTGCTGAGAATGAATGTGAGGCATCACCCCTCGCAACAGAGTCCTCTGAACACTGCAAATGACCTCATAACTTAAGGAGAAACATTGAATTACCATTTGGCCAATTTTTACAGGTTTTGTCACCTCAACTGTACATTAACGCGCTGATTGTTCATGTTCAATTGCTCCGTTTCCAAACCTTAAACCACCCACTTTTAGGCCTACAGTAGGTGAAGTATGGGTCGAGGTTGTTTGTAGACCCGAAATAAAGATTTAGATCACCTGTTAATTGTCTCAACAAATATTATAGTTACATGATTGGATGTACAAGACTACAAAAGGCAACTTAAACTACTGTACCTCAGGATTACAGCAACAAGGTGAGAAAATGTACACGTATATAAATAAGGTTGTGATTATATTACAGTTGCAATGGTTATTTCCATTTATGTAATTCTGATTGGCTGAGAGTTCATTAGCATACAGAGGAGTGGAATTTGCAGAAAACATTTCATGAAAATGAGAAAGCTCGCTTTAGAAATGTGTTCCTCTCTGTCTATTTTCAGAGAGAGATTGAGAGCTGCTGTCTCCTGGAGACGACACATCCCGAGAACGACACATCCCGAGAACGACACATCCCGAAGACGACACATCCCGAAGACGACACATCCCGAGAATGACACATCCCGAGGACGACACATCCCGAGGACGATACATCCCGAGGACGACACATCCCGAGAACGACACATCCCGAAGACGACACATCCCGAGAACGACACATCCCGAGGACGACACATCCAGAGGACGACACATCCCGAGGACGACACATCATGAGGACAATGAGATCCTGGGGCTATACTGTATTAAAATACAGGTACTGTAGGCTAAAGCCATATATTTAGAGAGTTGGGCAAACTTATCATTTTTTATGTTGTTGTAATTCTAGACATACAGTTAGAATGGGTTATTTAAAGTAACTGTCCAGTGTTTCCAGAGGTTTTCTTTAAGTGTTTTTTTCTCCAATTTACGCTTTGGCCACAAATACGAGTATAGGATGAGTCAACAACATTATTTGGGTATGAGTTAACGGAATATGAACTTTTAAAAGTGAGGATTTCACTGGACAGTTACTTTAAATATTCCCCATGTAATGTTAATGGGTCACTAACATGGCTGCCATAGAATGTTGTAGTGTCATCTTAATATGTCACTAACATGGCTGCCATAGAATGTTGTAGTGTCATGTTAATGAGTCACTGACATGGCTGCCATAGAATGTTGCAGTGTCATGTTAATGGGTCACTGACATGGCTGCCATAGAATGTTGTAGTGTCATGTTAATGAGTCACTGACATGGCTGCCATAGAATGTTGTAGTGTCATGTTAATGGGTCACTAACATGGCTGCCATAGAATGTTGTAGTGTCATGTTAATATGTCACTGACATGGCTGTCATAGAATGTTGTAGTGTCATGTTAATGAGTCACTAACATGGCTGCCATAGAATGTTGTAGTGTCATGTTAATGGGTCACTAACATGGCTGCCATAGAATGTTGTAGTGTCATGTTAATGGGTCACTAACATGGCTGCCATAGAATGTTGTAGTGTCATGTTAATGAGTCACTGACATGGCTGCCATAGAATGTTGTAGTGTCATGTTAATGGTCAACTAACATGGCTGCCATAGAATGTTGTAGTGTCATGTTAATGGGTCACTAACATGGCTGCCATAGAATGTTGTAGTGTCATGTTAATGGGTCACTAACATGGCTGCCATAGAATGTTGTAGTGTCATGTTAATGGGTCACTGACATGGCTGCCATAGAATGTTGTAGTGTCATGTTAATGGATCACTAACATGGCTGCCATAGAATGTTGTAGTGTCATGTTAATATGTCACTAACATGGCTGCCATAGAATGTTGTAGTGTCATGTTAATGGGTCACTGACATGGCTGCCATAGAATGTTGTAGTGTCATGTTAATGGGTCACTGACATGGCTGCCATAGAATGTTGTAGTGTCATGTTAATGGGTCACTAACATGGCTGCCATAGAATGTTGTAGTGTCATGTTAATGGGTCACTAACATGGCTGCCATAGAATGTTGTAGTGTCATGTTAATAGGTCACTAACATGGCTGCCATAGAATGTTGTAGTGTCATGTTAATGAGTCACTGACATGGCTGCCATAGAATGTTGTAGTGTCATGTTAATGAGTCACTAACATGGCTGCCATAGAATGTTGTAGTGTCATGTTAATAGGTCACTAACATGGCTGTCATAGATTGTTGTAGTGTCATGTTAATGGGTCACTAACATGGCTGCCATAGAATGTTGTAGTGTCATGTTAATGAGTCACTAACATGGCTGCCATAGAATGTTGTAGTGTCATGTTAATATGTCACTAACATGGCTGCCATAGAATGTTGTAGTGTCATGTTAATGGGTCACTAACATGGCTGCCATAGAATGTTGTAGTGTCATGTTAATGGGTCACTGACATGGCTGCCATAGAATGTTGTAGTGTCATGTTAATATGTCACTGACATGGCTGCCAAAGAATGTTGTAGTGTCATGTTAATAGGTCACTAACATGGCTGCCATAGAATGTTGTAGTGTCATGTTAATGGGTCACTGACATGGCTGCCATAGAATGTTGTAGTGTCATGTTAATGAGTCACTAACATGGCTGCCATAGAATGTTGTAGTGTCATGTTAATGGGTCACTGACATGGCTGCCATAGATTGTTGTAGTGTCATGTTAATAGGTCACTAACATGGCTGCCATAGAATGTTGTAGTGTCATGTTAATGGGTCACTAACATGGCTGCCATAGAATGTTGTAGTGTCATGTTAATGGGTCACTGACATGGCTGCCATAGAATGTTGTAGTGTCATGTTAATGGGTCACTAACATGGCTGCCATAGAATGTTGTAGTGTCATGTTAATGGGTCACTGACATGGCTGCCATAGAATGTTGTAGTGTCATGTTAATGGGTCACTGACATGGCTGCCATAGAATGTTGTAGTGTCATGTTAATGGGTCACTAACATGGCTGCCATAGAATGTTGTAGTGTCATGTTAATGAGTCACTAACATGGCTGCCATAGAATGTTGTAGTGTCATGTTAATATGTCACTGACATGGCTGCCATAGAATGTTGTAGTGTCATGTTAATAGGTCACTAACATGGCTGCCATAGAATGTTGTAGTGTCATGTTAATAGGTCACTAACATGGCTGCCATAGAATGTTGTAGTGTCATGTTAATGGGTCACTAACATGGCTGCCATAGAATGTTGTAGGGTCATGTTAATATGTCACTAACATGGCTGCCATAGAATGTTGTAGTGTCATGTTAATAGGTCACTAACATGGCTGCCATAGAATGTTGTAGTGTCATGTTAATATGTCACTAACATGGCTGCCATAGAATGTTGTAGTGTCATGTTAATGGGTCACTGACATGGCTGCCATAGAATGTTGTAGTGTCATGTTAATATGTCACTAACATGGCTGCCATAGAATGTTGTAGTGTCATGTTAATGGGTCACTGACATGGCTGCCATAGATTGTTGTAGTGTCATGTTAATGGGTCACTGACATGGCTGCCATAGAATGTTGTAGTGTCATGTTAATGGGTCACTAACATGGCTGCCATAGAATGTTGTAGTGTCATGTTAATGGGTCACTAACATGGCTGCCATAGAATGTTGTAGTGTCATGTTAATGAGTCACTGACATGGCTGCCATAGAATGTTGTAGTGTCATGTTAATGGGTCACTAACATGGCTGCCATAGAATGTTGTAGTGTCATGTTAATGGGTCACTGACATGGCTGCCATAGAATGTTGTAGTGTCATGTTAATGGGTCACTGACATGGCTGCCATAGAATGTTGTAGTGTCATGTTAATGGATCACTGACATGGCTGCCATAGAATGTTGTAGTGTCATGTTAATGGATCACTGACATGGCTGCCATAGAATGTTGTAGTGTCATGTTAATGGGTCACTGACATGGCTGCCATAGAATGTTGTAGTGTCATGTTAATGGATCACTAACATGGCTGCCATAGATTGTTGTAGTGTCATGTTAATGGGTCACTGACATGACTGCCATAGAATGTTGTAGTGTCATGTTAATGCGTCATAATTTAGAATCCTCCATGTCCCATTACTCTAAATACATGGCTCTGCTGTATTTTACCTGTCGAGGCTGAAGAAACACAGGGAGTAAACAGCTCTCTCATCCCGACTTGGACCTTTTCTGCACAAGACTGTTGTATGTAAGCAAGTGTGTTGCTGACTATGTCTACAGTAACTGTGTAGACAGTTTTAAAAAAGTGTTGCAGACAGTGTCTGTTTTGTTAAATCAACATTGTCCAATAGATGTAACATGGGTTGGCAGTATCAGGTATTGTTAGGAACAGCCAATGCCAGAACATTCTGTACAATGTAAACAGTGGTCCTAATTTAGTTAAGGCACAGCAGTAGACAAGAGAGAGGACGATATGGTGGAGTGATTTTGGAAGAAGCATAATAACATAATCCAATGTGCAGATCTCAACCGCCAATTGAGTTACAACTTGACATATGCCACTGTACTGGTTGCTACACATCATCTTCAATGTCCAGTTATGGGCATACTGTTGTAAATATAATTGTATAATTATATAATTGCTTTCTTGTACTCTTTGTAAGTTGATATGTGACTGAATAAGAGAGAATGCTGTGCGATGCAGAGCTGATCGATTTTCTTCCAAGGTATTTTAGGGAAGGCATCTTGTAGTTAATGTGTTCACTGACTCTGGAAAAAGCGGGGGCAGGACAGGGAGGGGAACTTGCTCAGACTATCAGGAACATGTTTTGGGCGCCAAATAAAATATGTATAATAGTGTTAGCTCTTCACTGTCATCATGAGGCATCTACATTTCATAAAAAACAATGACCATACCTTGTGGCATGACCGAAATTAGGGAAGTAGTTAATTTATAGTGAGCTATAGAAGAGCATTACAGCTTTAAAATTATATCGAAACAAAACATTGAATTCATAATGACGGAAATTACATAATTTCCTTTGAAAGATGTTTCTCAGCAGCGATACATTATAGTGTTTCATTATTAGGCTACATTACTGGATCCAGAACATCCATTAGTCTCCCTGATCCTTTCCACATCAGATAAAAAAAACATCCAGTTTCACAAAACAAACACTATCCATGGTAGGCTTATTACATTATGGCTTGTGCTAAGATATTTCATGGCATATATTAATATAAATCGTAGTGGAATGCCTTGGGGACTCTTACAATATGTAGATTCATTATTTTTCTCCATGGAGAAATCCTATTTTTAAAAACTTTGGCTATTTGAAAGTTAATGGATTCCCTCCCTGATTTTCCAGAAAAATAACTATATAAGTTGGTGGTATTTTGTATTTTCATTGAGGACATTTATGTATTCTGAGAACTTGGATTAATATAATTGAAGAGTTTCATTCCAAAACGCAATATATAGATTTTCAGAAATGTTGGTAACTTGACATTAATTAAAAATACATCTGTGAAAGAGAGCTATACTTCTTTACATTTTTTATCTTACCATGACATGGGCTAGTGAAAAGACAGATGTGATTTAGTCTGAAATATATTTGCAAGGTGATTATTTTTGAGACAAATAGTCATGTATTGTGGCAAAATGTACTTCAAAGAACAGATCTCCAAGAACAAAAAATCAAAGATGGCGGAGCAGTCAGGCGTCTGTCTTCGTCTTGTTGTGTCTGTGTATATATCTTTTAATATCTTTTTTCTTTGCATATATTTTCTTAACCTCAACTTCAACATGCTCTCCTGCAACCCGCCTCACCTAATGTGGTATGGATCTGCTATTTTCTTTACTTTAGAACCAGAACCCCTAACAGAAGTGAGCCAGCTAACTAGCTACTAGTCAGCTAGCCACTGCAAGCAGTCATCAGCTAACCTTTAGCCCGGACAACTTCTGCCAGTCTGCACAGCGTGATTCAACCCAGAGCATATCGGACTTCTTCTTCTCCATATCTCCAGATTCCTACCGCAAGCTCTGAACCTTTTCACCTGGATCATCGCAGCTAGCTGGCTGCTATCTGAGTGGCTACTCCTGGCTAACGTCTCTGTCCCAAAGCAAGTACCAATCAGCCTGGAGCTAGCATATGCTAGGCCCATCTCCCGGCTAGTTGAAGAGGTCCATCAGCCACTCTTTGGGCTACAATACCTATTTTGCCAATTGGCCTGGACCCCTTTTACTGCCGATACGGAGCCCCGCCAATTCATCACGACTGGACTACCGACGTAATCCGCCCGAGGTTTTTTTTCAACAAGCTCCATCGCAATGTCCCCTGAATGCCCATCTGCTAGCCTGCTAGCCGCGGCCCGCTAGCTGTCTAGAGCATATCGGACTGTTAGCTGAAGAGGTCCATCAGCCAATTTCTTGGGCTACAATAACAATTTGCCAATTGGCCTGGACCCTTTTACTAAACAGAGCCCTGCTGATCCATCACGACTGGTCTGCCGACGTAACCGCACGATGGTGGCAACAGACTGTTTCTGCCGCGATGTCCCTCTAGGGCCCTTCTGCTAGCCTGCTAGCCCCGGACCGCTAGCTGTCTGAATCACCATGTCTCCAGCCCGCCTAGCTACTCACTGGACCTCTATGATCACTCGGCTATGCATGCCTCTCCCTATGCCTTGTCCCTTGCTGTTTTGGTTAGTGAGTATTGTCTTCTTTCCCTGTAGAGCCTCCAGCCCAATAAACCCTGAAATTTCCATCCCTATCTATAATATTTTCTGACAAGATAGAACTGCCAAAGGGGGCGGAGTTGCAGAGAGAGTCTGTGTAACAGTACAAATTTAGACCGTCCCCTCGCCCATACCCGGGCGCGAACAAGGGACCTTCTGCACACATCAACAGTCACCCTCGAAGCATCGTTACCCATCGCTCCACAAAAGCCGCGGCCCTTGCAGAGCAAGGGGAACTACTACTTCAAGGTCTCAGAGCAAGTGACGTCACTGATTGAAACGCTATTTAGCGCCCACGCTAACTAAGCTAGCCGTTTCACATCTGTTACACTCACCCCCCTTTTGACCTTCCTCCTTTTTCCGCAGCAACCAGTAATCCGGGTCAACAGCATCAATGTAACAGTACAAATTTTGGGCGAGGGGACGGTCTAAATTTGTACTGTTACATTGATGCTGTTGACCCGGATTACTGGTTGCTGCGTAAAAAAAGGAGGAAGGTCAAAAGGGGGGTGAGTGTAACGGATGTGAAACGGCTAGCTTAGTTAGCGTGGGCGCTAAATAGCGTTTCAATCAGTGACGTCACTTGCTCTGAGACCTTGAAGTAGTAGTTCCCCTTGCTCTGCAAGGGCCGCGGCTTTTGTGGAGCGATGGGTAACGATGCTTCGAGGGTGACTGTTGATGTGTGCAGAAGGTCCCTAGTTCGCGCCCGGGTATGGGCGAGGGGACGGTCTAAAATTTGTACTGTTACATCTGCAGAGTTCTGTCTTACTATCCAGGTCTGTGCGCAAACAATTTGAGCTTCTACTTTTAAAAATCCACCTTTCCAGAAACAAGTCTCTCACCGTTGCCGCTTACTATAGAAAACCTTCTGCAGCCAGCTGTGCCCTGGACACCATATTTGAATTGATTGCCCCCATCTATCTTCAGAGGTCGTGCTGTTAGGTGACCTAAACTGGGACATGGTTAACACCCCGGCCATCCGACAATCTAAGTTGGATGCCCTCATTCTCACACAAATTTTCAATGAACCTACCAGGTACAACCCCAAATCCGTAAACACGGGCACCCTCATTCTAACCAACCTGTCCTCCAAATACACCTCTGCTGTCTTCAACCAGGATCTCAGCAATTACTCCCTCATTGCCTACGTCTGTAATGGGTCTGCGGTCAAACGACCAACCCTCATCACTGTCAAATGCTCCCTAAAACACTTCAGCGAGCAGGCCTTTCTAATCAACCTCTGCAGCACTCCACCAATCAGGTGTTTATGGTAGTGGCCAGACTGAAGCCACTCCTCAGTAGACTGAACTCTGGCCTGAATGCCAAAAGTCACATCTGGAGCAAACCTGGCCTCCATCCCTTTGTTGAAGCATGGTGGTGGCAGCAGTCTCTGAATGTCCTTCAATGGCCCAGCCAGAGCCCAGACTTGAACCCGATCGAACATCTCTGAAGAGACCTGAAAATAGCTGTGCAGCAACGCACCCCATCCAACCTAAATGAGCTTGAGAGGATCTGCAGAGAAAAATGGGAGAAACTCCCCAAATACAGGTTTGCCAAGCTTGTAGCATCAAGAAGTATCCAAGAAGACTCAAGGCTGTAATCGCTGCCAAAGGTGCTTCAACAAAATACTTGAGTAAAGGGTCTGAATACTTATGTAAAAGTGATATTTCAATTTAAACACCTGTATTTTCTTTGTCATTATGGGGTATTGTGTGTAGATTGATGAGGGGAAAAAACTAAAACATTTCGAATAAGGCTGTAACGTAACAAAATGTGGAAAAAGTCAAGGGGTCTGAATACTTTCCGAATGCATATCACATATTGTATCGAGAGGGTGAGCAGCATATAAAATGTGTTTTCTTTGCAGACATTTAAGCAACTTTTACAAAAAAAATTACTGTTTTTTTTCGTTAGGATAAATCAAGGGCAGTTTTTATTTATTTATTATTTACAGCTAAGGGAAGGATTTAAGGACTAGTAAGGACATTGAACGTCTGGTGGGTTCTTAGTGTCAGAGTGACACAGGCTGCTGTTTGCAGTCTCAGTATATGTTTGCTGTCTCAGTATATGTTTGCAGTCTCAGTATATGTTTGCTGTCTCAGTATATGTTTGCAGCCTCAGTATATGTTTGCAGTCTGAGTATATGTTTGCAGTCTCAGTATATGTTTGCAGTCTCAGTATATGTTTGCAGTCTCAGTATATGTTTGCAGTCTCAGTATATGTTCGCAGTCTCAGTATATGTTTGCAGTCTCAGTATATGTTTGCAGCCTCAGTATATGTTTGCAGCCTCAGTATATGTTTGCAGTCTGAGTATATGTTTGCAGTCTCAGTATATGTTTGCAGTCTCAGTATATGTTTGCAGTCTCAGTATATGTTTGCAGTCTCAGTATATGTTTGCAGCCTCAGTATATGTTCGCAGTCTCAGTATATGTTTGCAGTCTCAGTATATGTTCGCAGTCTCAGTATATGTTTGCAGTCTCAGTATATGTTTGCAGCCTCAGTATATGTTTGCAGTCTCAGTATATGTTTGCAGTCTCAGTATATGTTTGCAGTCTCAGTATATGTTTGCAGTCTCAGTATATGTTTGCAGCCTCAGTATATGTTCGCAGTCTCAGTATATGTTTGCAGTCTCAGTATATGTTTGCAGTCTCAGTATATGTTTGCAGCCTCAGTATATGTTTGCAGTCTCAGTATATGTTTGCAGTCTCAGTATATGTTTGCAGTCTCAGTATATGTTTGCAGTCTCAGTATATGTTTGCAGCCTCAGTATATGTTCGCAGTCTCAGTATATGTTTGCAGTCTCAGTATATGTTTGCAGTCTCAGTATATGTTTGCAGTCTCAGTATATGTTTGCAGTCTCAGTATATGTTTGCTGTCTCAGTATATGTTTGCAGCCTCAGTATATGTTTGCAGCCTCAGTATATGTTTGCAGTCTCAGTATATGTTTGCAGTCTCAGTATATGTTTGCAGCCTCAGTATATGTTCGCAGTCTCAGTATATGTTTGCAGTCTCAGTATATGTTCGCAGTCTCAGTATATGTTTGCAGTCTCAGTATATGTTTGCAGCCTCAGTATATGTTTGCAGCCATATTACGGTTTCCCCTCACCTGAGCGGCGATGGATCTTGGCTCTCTCCTTCTTATGAGGTTGTTTAGCAAGTTTCCCCTTTGAGCCAACAGGAAGAGATATCTCGGGCTCCAATAAACTGCTGAAGGGATCCATAATCAAAAGGTCCGGGACACACAAGAGTTCAAAGCTAATGTAACACTAGGTAGACAGCTGAGAGTGACAGCTGTTAGCCTAAATTAATAAGATAAAGGTTCGGATTATGTTCCTCAGTGTGGAAAAAGTATTTTGAAAAACGTAACTTACGACCGAACAGAGAAATATGAAAACAATTTGCTAAATTACTCACTTTCACGCCATCGTAAAAAAAACATATGGACTGTTCCATCCATCTGGACAGTGGATATAGCCAGAGCCATGTATTTAGTTATGTAAATGCATCATAATGCAGGAACTTCATTGTCCCAACTCTGTAAACACATGGCTCGGTATATAGCGCGTTTTGGTATGAAACAAGTGTTTTGCAAAGAAAAACACATCTAAAGTAAATGTTTTAAAAGGATGAGAACAGCCGTTCATACACATACAAAGCCTTCAGAAAGTATTCATACCCTTTGACGTATTCCACATTTTGTTGTCTTACAGCCTGAATTCAGATTGGATTGAAAATACCCATCTGCACACAATTACCCATAACGACAAAGTGAAAACATGTTTTCAGAAATGTTGATCATTTATTGAAAATGAAATGAAGAAATATCTAATTTACATAAGTATTCACACTGAGTCAATACATGTTAGAATCACCTTAGGCATCGATGTCACGATCGTCTAATTAAATAACGGACCAAGGCGTACGTAGAGTTCCACATGTTTAATCAAATGAAACAATAACAACAAAGAAGAATAAACGATACGTGAAGCTCAAGCAGTGCTCAACAGGCAACTACACAGAAACAAGATCCCACAAAGCACAATGGGGAAATGGCTGCCTAAATATGATCCCCAATCAGAGACAACAATAAACAGCTGCCTCTGATTAGGAACAATACCAGGCCAACATAGATATAAACACACTAGATCACCCACCCTAGTCACACCCCGACCTAACCAAAATAGAGAATAAAAAGGCTCTCTATGGTCAGGGCGTGACAGTACTCCCCCACCAAAGGTGCGGACGCCGGCCGCAAAATCTGACTCTATAGGGGAGGGTCCTGGTGGGTGTCTAGCGTCGGTGGTGGCTCTGGTGCGGGTCTTTGGCCCCGCCCAGACCCCGGGTCCAGCAATGGAGCCGGGTAGAACGCCGTACCCGGACTGGGCACCGACGCAGAGGAAGGCTCCAGCCTTGGAGCGGGACTGGACGCCGTGCCTGGACATCGGCGCAGAAGAAGACTCTGGCTTTGGAGATGGGCTCTGACTCTGGCCGTGGACTGTCGCAGGAGGTTCCGGACCGTGGACCGTCGCAGGAGGTTCCGGACCGTGGACCATCTCAGGAGGTTCCGGACTGTGGACTGTCTCAGGAGGTTCCGGACTGTGGACCGTCTCAGGAGCTTCTGGACTGTGGACTGTCTCAGGGGGTTCCGGACTGTGGACCGTCTCATAAGGTTCCGGACTGGGAATCGTCGCCAGAAGCTCTGGACTGGGGACCGTCGCCGGAAGCTCCTGAGACGGTCCACGGTCCGGAACCTCCTGAGACGGCCCACGGTCCGGAACCTCCAGCTCCATGGCCGGAGCCTTCCCCTGCGCCAATAACCAATCTGAGCACAGTGTCCAGTTTAGCTCCAAGGCCAGACTCTTCTTCTGCATTGGTGCCCAGTCCAGGCACAGTGTCCAGTCCCGCTCCATGGCGGGAGCCTTCCCCTGCGCCGATATCCAGTCCAGACACGGTATCCAGTCCAGCTCCATGGCAGGAGCCCTCATCTGCGCCGATGCCCAGTCCAGACACGGCATCCAGTCCCGCTCCAGGGCAGGAGTCTTCTTCTGCACCTAGGTCCAGTCCAGGCACAGTGTTCAGCCTGGGTCCATGGCTGGATCTGCGGGATGAGTGGGTTCTTAGTCCCGCACCAGAGCCTGCCCCGATGCTGGCGGATCCACGGGATGAGCGGGTTCTTCGTCCTGCACCAGAGCCGCCCCCAATGCTGGCGGATCCGCGGGAGCCGCCACCAACACTAGACACCCCCCTAACCCTCCCTTTTTGTTTCAGGTTTTGCGGTCGGAGTCCACACCTTTGGGGGGGGGGGGGGGGGGTACTGTCACGTCCTGACCATAGAGAGCCGTTATTTTCTATGGTGGAGTAGGGCAGGGTGTGACTGGGGGATTAGTCTAGTTTATATTTTCTACGTGGGGTTCTAGTTTTGTTTTCTATGTTGGTGATTGGTATGATTCCCAATTAGAGGCAGCTGGTAATCGGTGTCTCTAATTGTGGATCATATTTAGGTAGCCTTTTTCCACCTGTGTGTTATGGGATATTGTTTTGAGTTAGTGCACGTAGCATCTCGTTAGTCACAGTTCATTGTTTGTTTCTTTATTTGTTTTGTTCTAAGTTTTTCACTTTAATAAATGATGTAGAAACCATATCGCTCTGCAGCTTGGTCCGACCATTATTACGACGAACGTGACAAGCGATCACAGCGTCTTTCTGGGCAGTGGTGGGAAAAGTACCCAATTGTCATACTTGAGTAAAAGAAAAGATAGATGAATAGAAAATGACTCAAATAAAAGTGAAAGTCACCCAGTAAAATACTACTTGAGTAAAAGTCTAAAAGTATTTGGTTTTAAATATACGTAAGCATCTAAAGTAAATGTACTTGCTGAAATATACACTACCGTTCAAAAGTTTGGGGTCACTTAGAAATGTCCTTGTTTTTTAAAGAAAAGCACATTTTTCGGGCCCATTAAAATAACATCAAATTGATCAGAAATACAGTGTATTTACAATAGTTGTAAATGACTATTGTAACTGGAAACGGCAGATTTTTAGGAAATATGAAGAGTGGTACTCAGTGATGTGTTGTATATGCCACAAACATGCAGTAAGGCTTTGTATTCAGGACATACAGTAAACATTTTAGCCATATTTTGGGGATTTTAATTAGGTGCCGTATTCTGTCATTTAGGTAAGTATTGTGGAGAAGCTACAATGTTGATGCAGCCTCAGTTTTCTCCCATCACAGCCATTAAAGGAAAAATCCACCCAAAACCACTCAGTCCTGTAATTTACAGTGTTGCATAACACTAATATGCGAGAACAATATTTTTTTGTAAACAAATGTTTTATTTTGTGGTTATAATAAGGTTGGTAGCAACATGTTCAAATTGTTGTGGAAATCTGTTGCAGCTCAAGTTGCCCACAAAACCCACAATTCAATGGTCTCTCTATGGGCTGGCTGCCGAGCTAGCTAGCAAACGTAGCTACACACAATAATACCAAAGTCAATATCAGCATGTGAATTAGCTACTTAGCTGTAAAAACCTAAACAAACTGTACTATCAATTTAGGAGTCTACAATCTCACCATGTTCAACCTGCAGATCGATGTGCCTCACAGAGTGAACATGCACAAAATACGTTTTCGCAATCTAAAAGTCATATTCCTATTAACTTCCAGTGTAGTGAGAGAGACTTTATCACAATGCTGCGTCATACCGGCAGAATTTCTGCCTGCTTGAATGGCCATAGCTCAGATACACATAAAATATAACACAATATAACATTCAAAATGGGTGAATCTTTACTTTAAAATCTAACTATTTTAAAGTCACCATTGGCCTCATGGTAAAATGTCTGAGCGGTTTCCTTCCTCCCCAGGGTGTAAACCTACAGGACGGTAGCTCTCCAGGAACAGGGTTGGAGTGTAAACCTACAGGACGGTAGCTCTCCAGAATCAGGATTGGAGTGTAAACCTACAGGATGGTAGCTCTCCAGGAACAGGGTTGGAGTGTAAACCTACAGGATGGTAGCTCTCCAGAATCAGGATTGGAGTGTAAACCTACAGGATGGTAGCTCTCCAGAATCAGGATTAGAGTGTAAACCTACAGGATGGTAGCTCTCCAGAATCAGGATTGGAGTGTAAACCTACAAGATAATAGCTCTCCAGGAACAGGGTTGGAGTGTAAACCTACAGGACGGTAGCTCTCCAGAATCAGGATTGGAGTGTAAACCTACAGGATGGTAGCTCTCCAGAATCAGGATTAGAGTGTAAACCTACAGGATGGTAGCTCTCCAGAATCAGGATTGGAGTGTAAACCTACAGGATGGTAGCTCTCCAGAATCAGGATTGGAGTGTAAACCTACAGGATGGTAGAGCTCCAGGAACAGGGTTGGAGTGTAAACCTACAGGATGGTAGCGCTCCAGGAACAGGGTTGGAATGTAAACCTACAGGATGGTAGCTCTCCAGAATCAGGGTTGGAGTGTAAACCTACAGGATGGTAGCTCTCCAGAATCAGGATTGGAATGTAAACCTACAGGATGGTAGCGCTCCAGGAACAGGGTTGGAATGTAAACCTACAGGATGGTAGCTCTCCAGAATCAGGGTTGGAGTGTAAACCTACAGGACGGTAGCTCTCCAGAATCAGGATTGGAGAGCCATGACTGAATCCCCTGTGTTCCCCACCACTCAAGACAAGAAACATGCTTTGCTCATTATAGCCATATAAATGAATGATGTTGAACCACAGAATGGGCACAATTACATGTATTTTTCCCCTATTGAGAGTGTTACATTGATCACACAACAAGAGCAATGGCATGTGTGTGCTTCTAACAAACCAAAGCTATCTACTGTAGCAATATGTGGGTCATATACAGTAGAGACAGAATATAAACACTGCACAGAAAACATTTTTTTGTACATTTTCTTGGAGAGAAGGAAACTGCAATAAGTACTGATGGAGTAAACTGTCCAGAAATTAATTTGCAGTAAAGACCCAGTTAGATGCAGTTAAATTGCTCATCTCAAGCATTGTATTGCCGTTTTAGCAAATTGTGTTATTGATTTGGTGCTATGCATAGAGCTAAGGAGCTCCCATTTTGAACAAATGAATATGGATCACTGTACAGTAAGTATGTCCTCAGAGGGTCATCTTTGTTATTCTCATCTTAATGTGGAGGTTGAGCTGAGTTATATTCCAATAATAACTCACAATCTCACATTTTGGCTAGGCTACATATACATATTCGTGCGTGCATGCAAGTGTTTTGATTATCAAGTAACACAAAACCATGGAAACAAAAGAATGATATAACCCAGCTTAGCCCAGTGAGGATTTCAGGCCCTTTAAATATACACTGTGACGCTGTTATAAGTACAAGGAAACTTAATGAAAATAATTGATGAGAGTAGAGTATTCGCTGGAGTTTTTTTTTCAGCGGCTGTGCTCTCTGCCTCAGTGAGAGAGATATTCAGAGACAGAGTCTAAGCGCCGCAGCTGTACAGTGTCTGCCCATTCCGGAGAGCTCCGCGGGGAGAGGTGTGGATACTACTGAGGCAGACGGGAACTTGGGAGGAAGATACGTCAGTGTTGTCATCGCTCCATGCAGCCTGTAAATAGGTCAGCCTGAGAAGGCAGAAGGGCCACAGCGAGAGCCTGCCCAAAACTGTGAGCACATCCAATTACTTAGAGAGGAAGCCAACACAAAGCTACATAGAGAACAGGAAGGGGGAAAAAAGGAATAGCAGACTAGGAAGTATTTTTTCTACTGAAACATGTAAGACTGGTGCTCTTAGTCATACGTTTTACTGACCTTGTTTAAGGTTTCATGCCAAGTACTTACTTACTTACCTACTACTTACTTACAACCAACTTCCTACTAACGTACTATTAATGTACTACTAACGTGCTATTAACGTGCTATTAACGTACTATTAACGTAATACTAACGTACTATTAACGTAATACTAACGTACTATTAACGTAATACTAACGTACTATTAACGTGCTATTAACGTGCTATTGACGTGCTATTAACATACTATTAACGTAATACTAACGTACTATTAACGTAATACTAACGTACTATTAACATGCTATTAACGTGCTATTAACATGCTATTAACGTACTATTAACGTAATACTAACGTGCTATTAACGTAATACTAACGTACTATTAACATGCTATTAACGTGCTATTAACGTGCTATTAACGTACTATTAACGTAATACTAACGTACTATTAACGTAATACTAACGTACTATTAACATGCTATTAACGTGCTATTAACGTGCTATTAAAGTACTATTAACGTAATACTAACGTACTATTAACATGCTATTAACGTGCTATTAATGTGCTATTAACGTAATACTAACGTACTATTAACGTACTACTAACGTACTATTCACGTGCTATTAACGTACTATTAACGTACTATTAACGTACTACTAATGTACTATTAACGTACTACTAACGTCCTATTAACGTCCGATTAACGTACTATTAACGTCCTATTAACGTCCTATTAACGTCCTATTAACGTACTACTAACGTACTACTAACGTACTATTCACGTACTATTAACGTACTATTAACATACTACTAACGTACTATTAACGTACTATTAACGTACTACTAACGTACTATTCACGTGCTATTAACGTACTATTAACGTACTATTAACGTACTACTAACGTACTATTCACGTGCTATTAACGTACTATTAACGTACTATTAACATACTATTAACGTACTACTAATGTACTATTAACGTACTATTAACGTACTACTAACGTCCTATTAACGTCCGATTAACGTACTATTAACGTACTACTAACGTCCTATTAACGTCCTATTAACGTACTACTAACGTACTACTAACGTCCTATTAACGTCCTATTAACGTCCTATTAACGTAATACTAACGTACTATTAACATGCTATTAACGTGCTATTAATGTGCTATTAACGTAATACTAACCTACTATTAACGTACTATTAACATACTATTAACGTACTACTAATGTACTATTAACGTACTACTAACGTCCTATTAACGTCCAATTAACGTACTATTAACGTACTACTAACGTCCTATTAACGTCCTATTAACGTACTACTAACGTACTATTCACGTACTATTAACATACTACTAACGTACTATTAACGTACTATTAACGTACTACTAACGTACTATTCACGTGCTATTAACGTACTATTAACGTACTACTAACGTACTATTATCGTAATACTAACGTACTATTAACGTGCTATTAACGTACTATTAACGTAATACTAACGTACTATTAACGTAATACTAACGTACTATTAACGTACTACTAATGTACTATTAACGTCCGATTAACGTACTATTAACGTACTACTAACGTCCTATTAACGTCCTATTAACGTACTACTAATGTACTATTCACGTACTATTAACGTACTATTAACGTACTACTAACGTACTATTAACGTACTATTAACGTACTACTAACGTACTATTCACGTACTATTAACGTACTATTAACGTACTACTAACGTACTATTATCGTACTATTAACATACTATTAACGTACTACTAACGTACTATTATCGTACTACTAACGTACTATTCACGTACTACTAACTTACAATTATACTTTTTTAATTGAACCATTTGTAGCGACGCGCACAGACAGCTGTGTGTTGTGTGTTATGCTGTTCATTGGTTGTGTTGTACGTATCAGTACCCAGTGTTCGCGAGGTCTGACATGCCAGTCAACCTGCTCTCTGCCAACCATGGGAATGCCTGGAATGTTCTGGTGAGGGCATCCTGGTGGTTGGCGGAGCGGGGTTTGGCAGCGGGGTGGAGCATCACAAGTTTAATATCATGTTTAGCCGTTGTTCTCTCTCTCTTATGTCTGCTCTTAACAAGAGATGGTCACAGTTGTTTTATACGGGTATCTTTGATTTATTTGGCGTGGGTTGATAAACAGGGAATTCGTAAACTAAATCCTTTGTCCGGACAATTGTTAATTTATGATCCAGCCAGGTCATTAGTGTCAGAAGTAAAAAGGTAGATACAAGTTAGCCAGCTAGCTAGCTGACTACTGTAGCCAGCTAACGTTACGTGGGGAATGAGTGTTGAAAATGCTTCGAGGGAATCCGAAAGGGAAGGTGGTGGTAGGGTTAATAAAGAGAGAATTCGTAAACTCAATCCTCTGACCGGACAATTGTTCATTTATGATCAAGCCTGGTCATTACACTTTATTTAACTAGGCAAGTCAGTTTAAGAACAAATTCTTATTTACTATGACGGCCTACACCGGCCAAACCCGGACGACAATGGGCCAATTGTGCGCCGCCCTATGGGACTCCCCAATCACAGCAGGTTGTGATACAGCCTCCCTACCTACCTACTTACTATGTGTCATGCAATGTATGCAGAGTGACAATGCTATTTAACTTATAGGTTACATGGACAACAGGGATCAGCATCGTGATTGATTGTACAGTCTACAGTACCATTAAATAAAAGAAGACATCATGGTGCAGATCTACCTTTCCATTTGTTCAGTCTCTGTTAAACTCCCTGACTGAAGTGCAGACGTATCCCACTTTATATTTCAGTCATTTAGTAGGTGCTATTATCCAGAGCGACGTACAGGAGCAATTAGGGCTAAGTGCCTTGCTCAAGGGCACGTCGAACATGTTTTTCACCTAGTCAGCTCTAGGATTCGAGCCAGCGACCCTTCGGTTACTGGCTTAGCTCTCTTAGCCACCTGCTGCCCTACCGGCTGCAATGCATGACATCAATTAAGCCAAGGGCCATTACCTCAACCTGTTGTGTTTTGCTTATGTTTTCTTCTTTGGAATAGAATCCCCTACGGAGCCACCGCTCCTCACGTGTGCTTTATCCTGGAGGTTCATCAAAGTCCACAAAACAGATTTCAATTACTGTGACCTCAGAATGGTCCCTGAAAGAACTCAAATCAGCTTAGCATTTGCACAGTGCACACTGAATCTCTTCTACAATAACTGGGTTATAACAAGAGTTTTAACCTAATACCAATTATCTTTTCAATTTCCATTGACCGATTTGATTGAGAAAGAGAAAGTAGCATACTCTTCTGACTCCCAACTTCCAGGTCCTTGTCAGTGTGTGGTTTCACATGACACTAATCCGCGCAACGCACAGCCGATCTGTACACCTTAATGGGTCAACAAATCCAGTTATCTGTAGAAAATCCAGTTGTCTGCTTTTTCCAAAGATTATGGATAGCTTGTCATTGTCAAGCTGCAGAGTACTGTCAAAATGACAGCATAATTACACACGACAATCCATCTAATGGTATAGAAAAGAGCTTAGAAACGGCTCCATGAACAATTAACCCTTGCCTGTCCTGACAAATAGTCAGTGTCTCAGAAAAGTAAAATACATAGTGAATGTTGGATCGCTGCTTTGGCACAGGCTGTTCTCCACCTCTCTCTCTCTGAGGAGTGTTGACTTCTGGGAACACTGTGTTCTGCCATCCAGTGGGCGAGAGCAGTTCGAGAACAAAAGGTCAGACCAGTATGAAACATCATACGATATATGGTACTTGGCTGACATGGTTAAAATGAGATTCTTCAACAAAAGGAAACAAAACTAATTTCAAGTCAACTAAAATCAGTTTCTCTTTATGGGTGTTCTCAACCTCCAGCAACAAAGTTAATAGCACCAGCAGGTAGGTAGAAAAGTCCGGTACAGTATTTGGAAAGTAGAAGGCAATTTCTAAGTATCACATGCATCAGAAATGAAGATTAAGGAACGTTACATCACAAGATATTACAATTTTGTTCATAAATACTAAACCCAATCTCAGGCAAAGGAGCTCATGGTCAGAACTACACGTTGAGATACAACAGTTTGTCACGGAAGATTATGTGCACTCAGTGATAAAACATTTTGGTGTCGATGAGCCCAGTCAGTCAGCCTATTATTGTTCAAGGAGAGAGGCGCTCCCCCAAAAGGCACTTACATAAGACAGTAACAGATGGTGACTGATGTGTGTTGGGACTGATTTACTCAGGAGAGAGGAAAATGATGCAACGGAAGTAAAGAGGCTTGTCATTTAACCAAAATCAAGGATCAAAGTCAATGAGGTATTTCACCTCCTTTTGTAATGGATTTCACCGGTTCCTGATGGGACTGGAGAGTTTCACTATGAACAAGGTATGCAATGATGTATAAACACTGTATACAATGATGATTATTTCTTAATAATATTTGTAATAAGAGTAAATAAATAATTGCTACATATAGGAAAAAGGGACTGTGATGACATTGTAGGAAGGTTTTCACGGCTAGTTATTTCGTACTACTATCTTGAATAATTCCTTTCCTTTTAAACGATTAGCCAGTGTGCTGGATGGGAATAGGCCAAGCTCAAACAGGGGAATGAAAAAAAGGTAGAGATGAAGTCCTATTAATGAGGAATCAAGTCAGTTGCCTTAGAGACATGGTCAAGTAATTACAAATAGAAAAATGCACTTATTGGAGCCTCCACAAGTCTCTCCCTCTGCTTTGATCAGCATAGCTACATTACATGCAATCTTTCTGCAAAGGAAGACTAGAGCATTATGTTTAATGAGCTATCATCAGTGAGCATATTACCTAGCTTCTAGCCTGAACAGATAGAGAATACATTACCCAGAGTCTAGCCTGAACAGATAGAGAATACATTACCCAGAGTCTAGCCTGAACAGATAGAGAATACATTACCCAGAGTCTAGCCTGAACAGATAGAGAATACATTACCCAGAGTCTAGCCTGAACAGATAGAGAATATATTACCCAGAGTCTAGCCTGAATAGATAGAGAAGGCATTACCCAGAGTCTAGCCTGAACAGATAGAGAATACATTACCCAGAGTCTAGCCTGAACAGATAGAGAATATATTACCCAGAGTCTAGCCTGAACAGATAGAGAATACATTACCCAGAGTCTAGCCTGAACAGATAGAGAATACATTACCCAGAGTCTAGCCTGAACAGAGAGAGAATACATTACCCAGAGTCTAGCCTGAACAGATAGAGAGTACATTACAGGAAGATGTATAACCATGCCAGTAGAAAAAATGCTTAATTACCATTAAGAATGACTGTGTACCGCTCTATTCTGAGCAGTAGCAGTTCTTTACACTATTAGGGAACGGTTCCATCTGTCTGTAATTCTGCCCGGATCCACTCTCAAAAAGTCAAACCTTGGCAGGCTGATAATGTGTTTTGATTCCTCTTTGGTATGCACATTCTACTACAGCCCAATACTGTATGTACATGTTCAGACATTCACATTTAGAGTCATTTAGCTGACACTCTTAGAGCAACTTACAGGAGAAATTAGGGTTAAGTGCCTTGCTCAAAGGGGCACATAGTCAGATTTTTCATCTAGTCGGCTCAGGGGAGTCAAACCAGCAAGCTTTTGGTTATTGACCCAACTCTCTTAACCACTAGGCTACCTACCTGCCGCCTATATCTAGACAAAATAAGGTCAGTTTCAAGGACATCAAGCTACTTCAAAGCAGTCTGCTCTGACAATATCAAAGATCTAAGATCATTATTGAAAATGAAAACATATCAAAGGAAAACATAAGTTCTGTAATAGTGTAACAGTTATCATGACAATGTGAGATTTACAGTTTTCAAATCCTTTTTCCTCTTCAGATTAATTATGATAGCATTCCAAGAGGAAACGGCATGAATAAGGGGTTTTGGATAATTATGCATGTTTCCATTTTGGGAGGATGGTGTCATATATATAATCCGGACATGCTCCAAACCTGAGAGGATAAAGTAGGTGCTAACCTAACGTAGCAGGCGTAAACAAACACCTGAAACTAGGTCCCCTACATACGGATCTTGACGAGAAGAAAAAAACTGTTGGGTGAGGTTCTCTTCTGCACTGCTCAACCAATCCACTAAATGTGGAGGAGGAGTTAAGATGGAATGGTTCTCTTCTGCACTGCTCGACCAATCCACTAAATGTGGAGGAGGAGTTAAGATGGAATGGTTCTCTTCTGCACTGCTCAACCAATCCACTAAATGTGGAGGAGGAGTTAAGACGGAATGGTTCTCTTCTGCACTGCTCGACCAATCCACTAAATGTGGAGGAGGAGTTAAGATGGAGTGTCACCTTTTTAACGTCCAAAAGCTTACGTCACAGGCTGTCTTTCCATTTCCCCTGAAAACCGGAACATCCGGTTGTTGAGGACTATAGTATAATCCCAGAATGTATCTTTACTTTCTCTCTCTGTTGTATAACTACACAATAATAAACAGCTTACTGTATAACATAGAATAACCACAGTATAGTAATCTCCATCCCCATGTTCCTTCCCTCTGTCATGGTCATTTGCTTTTGAATGAGTAGGAAAAGCTTTTGATCTGAAATGGTGGTTAAAAGGTCCACGGCAGCTGTTTTTGTCTCATATATCAAATTATTTCTCGGCAACAAATAAGTACCTTACTGTGATTGTTTTAAATTTAAAAAAAAAAAAATGTCTTAATGCTGATGTCGCCAGGCAGGACAAAACTAGCTCTTTATAGCAGAGACATTAGGAACTCTCTTTCTTAATGGTGATGTCGCCAGGCAGGACTAAACTAGCTCTTTATAGCAGAGACATTAGGAACTCTCTTTCTTAATGGTGATGTCGCCAGGCAGGACTAAACTAGCTCTTTATAGCAGAGACGTTAGGAACTCTCTTTCTTAAAGCTGATGTCGCCAGGCAGGACTAAACTAGCTCTTTATGGCAGAGATGTTAGGAACTCTCTTTCTTAATGGTGATGTCGCCAGGCAGGACTAAACTAGCTCTTTATAGCAGAGACATTAGGAACTATCTTTCTTAATGGTGATGTCGCCAGGCAGGACTAAACTAGCTCTTTATAGCAGAGACGTTAGGAACTCTCTTTCTTAAAGCTGATGTCGCCAGGCAGGACTAAACTAGCTCTTTATGGCAGAGATGTTAGGAACTCTCTTTCTTAATGGTGATGTCGCCAGGCAGGACTAAACTTCATTCCACCAAAACAGGCAGTAATTTCAGGTGGTCTTTTCAAACAGCTTTTACACTAAAAGGGCTTTATCATTTTCAATTTCATAGTATTATTCCAACCTCAGTGTGTGAAAATACACAGAGTGAACTAAACATTAAGAACACCAGCACTCTACACACACGCTCCAAGACTAACCAGGTGAATCCAGGTGAAAGCTATGATCCCTTATTGATGTCACTTGTTAAATCCACTTCAAACAGTGTAGATGAAGGGGAGAAGACGGGTTAAAGAAGGACTTTCAAGCCTCGAGACAAGTGAGACATGGATTGTGTATGTGTGCCATTCAGAGGGTGAATGAGCAAGACAAAAGATTTAAGTGCCTTTGAACGGGGTATGGTAGTAGGTGCCTGGCGCACTGGTTTGAGTGTGTCAAGAACTACAACGCTGCTGGGTCTTTCACGCGCAACAGTTTCCCATGTGTATCAAGAATGGTCCACCACCCAAAGGACATCCAGCCAACTTGACACAACTGTGGGAATCATTGGAATCAACATTTGACACCTTGTAGGGTCCATGCCCAGACGAATTGAGGCTGTTATGAGGGCAAAAGGTGTTCCAAAAGTTTTGTACACTCAGTGCAGTGTACATACCCAGTGCAGTGTACATTAAACACTGCACTGGGCCTTTAACACAGCCCTGCTATTGACTGCCATTGAACTGTTAATCAATCTTTGAAAAGCAGAAAAATGTCACAGCCGAGGAAAGCCCATGCATCTACATCGTTACATCATACTCTCAGGCAGCCTCCACACAATAGCAGAAACCCAGGTCAAAACAGGTCACCTGACATCACACATACATGTGTCACGCAGGGGAGGCTGGTAGGAGGAGCTATAGGAGGACGGGCTCACTGTAATGGCTGGAATGGAATAAATGGAATGGTATCAAACACAAACATGTAAACCACATATGTGACTGTTCCATTTACTCCATTCCAGCCATTACAATGAGCCGGTCATCATTTCAGCTCCTCCCACCAGCCTCCACTGGCGTGAGGAAAACAATAGGCCAAGCTAGCTCTCCCTTCTTTGATCTCTTTGGCTCTGACCGTTTGCACGCTGACACTGAAACAGCCTCCAACCTCCATCAATCAAATGGAAAGATGCTGTTGTAGCGGTGATAGCCAGAAACCTGGAGCAGTCCGTCTGACAGAGCCCATTTCTCCGTTGATAGCATGGTTGCTACACTTCAGTAGAGGCTCATCAAGCATCTCTTGCTAGATCATTAGCTAAGGGTGAAGCTACAGTCGTAAGCCGGCGCTAGATAATGTCATTCGACATGTGGTAAGATGGACACAGATATATGTTACCACACTACAGGCACTACATGGGCTCCAGAGTGGCATAGCGGTCTAATGATCTGCATCTCAATGTAAGAGGTTTCACTACAGTCCCTGGTTTGAATCCAGGCTGTATCACATCTGGCCGTGATTGGGAGTCCCATACGGCGGCACACAATTGGCCCAGTGTCGTCTGCGTTTGGCCGGGGTAGGCCGTCATTGTAAACAAGAATTTGTTCTTAACTGTCTTGCCTAGTTAAATTACTTTTTTAATTAATTTTTTTTACATTAAAAAGGCCAAAACCACACATCCAGTTTCTAATCCATTCCAGGAAATTTGCAAACACAGATATTTTTCAACTGGATGACTTTGTAATTCTACAGAGGAAATCAAGGAGATTGCATGAAGTTTTATGGCGTCGCGGTACATTAAATGTCTCTACATATTAACACATTGATAGTCTCAGAGTCAAATTGGTTCGAAGCTGAAATCATAATGGAGGATGAAGTTTGTCAGGCAAAATGGAGACAGTGGTAAAAGCTTATGTGCTGCGTTAATTGAGCCCATTTAGTGCTTGGACACATACTGATTTGAGTTAAATGGCCTGGGGGGATTGCCATAAAACCAAGCCGGGTGAAAGGTTGAAAATGGGGCGTACTGAAGAAGCCTGGGTGAAGACAAGGCGAGGACCACGGCTCACCGGGGTACTGTCGTTGCTGTGGCCCAGCCACACTTGAAATAATCCAACAGATGAGTCCTCAATCACCAAAACAACATGTACTCTCTGCTGCAGTGGTAGTCTGATGAAGGACCGTTTGAAACAGCATGCAGCTCATCTGAGGTCCCTTAAATATCTATTTTCCTGCACATATTTCATTCCCCTCCACCACAGCATGATACTCATCCGCCAAACGCAGCTCTTATTTACAAAAATATTTTTTGTAGTATTTTAATATGGGGAACTGTAATAAAACATTCAGTATCTTATCTACAGCCCAGAGTACTATTATTACATAATGATAAACCTTATGTCAAATAAAACATGCTAAATATTTTTTTTACTACTCAATCTCAAATGCAAACTACAATCATTATTGTTAAACCCTGGTCGTTTACATCAAGTGCCTGGAGTGGGCTGTCAATTCTTCTGAACCCCATTCATTTCCCATTCACAGCACACAACCCATTACACCCCCATTCATAACACACCTGCAGGGAGAGTGTTTGAGAGTGTGACACCTGAGAGCAGCGTAGCACTGAGGTGACGACAAGGGATCGGCGCTATAAAATTACTAATTCACAGTCCAAGACATTTCTCGATTGATTCTACTGGGAATACTCCCACCCATTTCATATTCAGAGCAGCAAAGTAAAATATTTGGAGGCCTATGCAACAGTATGTGGGTGGTAGAAGTCGATATGGAACTGGTGATGATGCTCTTGCAGTATATAAAGGTTAAGTAGCATAACAACATCCAAACACTTACCCTAGTGTTGTCATGGTGACAATGGTGTACCAGAAGGAGGCGGGGATGCTGGAAAACGTGGTTCCCTTGGTGCCTTTCTCAGCATAGAACATGACGGTGGCGAAGATGATGACAGCCATGGTGAGGGAGAAGAGGAGGAAGCCCAGCTCCGAGGCGCAGGCCTGCAGAGTGCAGCCTAGGATGCGCAGGCCCTGAGAGTGGCGGGAGAACTTGAAGATTCGGAAAACCCGGAAGACTCGCAGGGTGACAAAGGCCCCGCTGACTTCTTCGTTCTCGGGCATGATAAGGCCGATGTAGAAGGGCAAGATGGCCACCACGTCAATCACGCTCATCACCGAACGTGCAAAATCACAGCGGCTGGGGGCAGCATACAACCTCATGAGGTACTCGCAGGAGAAAATAAGCACACAGGCCGTGTCCAAACAAGAGAAGGCCACAGAAAACTTCTCACCACACGGCAGGTCCTTTATACTCCCTTTGAGTGGTCGGCAGGGAACCGTTTCCACAACGTTGGCAATAACAGACACAGCGATGAAGAAGCCGGTGACGTAGTAGAACACCAGGGCCATGGTAGAGGTGTGAGGGTTCTCGAAGGCCCTCCATAGCTTATCACGTAACGTGGCGTCTGGGGGCAGGGGAGCGTCTCCGGCATTCTCTGCCTCGGTGTCCTCAGCCAAACGCTCCTGGTTCTCCTTCTTACGATCCCGGTACTCTTCCATACAGCAGTCACCTATGATCTCAGGTATTATGCCATAGAAAGCCAGCTCCTCCTCAAAGGCCTGAATGCATTCATGTCGGGGATAGTGTAGCTTGCCTGTTCTAAAAAAGTTGAGAATATGGCGAAACATCTCTGGATCCCTGTCAAAGAAATATTCCTGAGTTTCCTCATTGTAGAAAAACTCCTTTTCTGAGCTGCCTAGAAGGGTGTCCGGATAACGGTCCAACGTGTTCTTCCATGTCTGGAAGCGTAGTCCACTCACATTAACAAACAGGATCTCATCACTGCGACTTGTTTTGTCCACAGGAGGCTTGGGCATGGTCTGTTGGGCCAGTGGTAGCCAGCCCACGGCTGCTGCCCGAGCAAAGGGCATCCATGTTGCAACTCCAGCAGCCATTTTGTTAAGTAGCTTATGTTTCCGGAGTAAACGGGATGTTGAGTAATGGTACAGAGAGTCTCTAGGTACTTGATGGTTATTTCTGGGTCTTCTCTGATCAGAAGGAAAAGGATAGGTATATCCAATCTAATCATCCGTCTGAACTGAAGGCCTCAACAACCAGATTGGCTTGCCTCCATTCCCAGTCTGTCAATTTGTTTGTGCATCAGTTTCAACAGGAGAGGGAGAAGTGATGCCGGGAGAGAGATGATAGTGTTTTCATTGTCAAAGAAAAGGGTCACGGCAGTTGTGGACTGAACAAAGGTCAGGCCATTGGAATAGTTCAGGAAAACTTACTCTGATTCATAAAACATCAGACTATTGACCTCTCATATAAGTAATAGCACAGTGATATTGTAGAACAATACTGTATATGGCTTTTCAGTCGTGTTTAAACAGACTTCCAGAGAACTAGTGGTTGAAGTCTCTGGCCTTTGCTTGCTGCCTCGCCTCTCTCAGAAGACAGATTGGTTGCAGTGCTGTGGTTTTCAAATTCGTATTAAATTGTGATGATGTTCCCCGAAGATGCACGATAGACACATTTTTCTCTTGCTTTTTTTTCTCTCCCTTGCAGTGTTGCTCTCCAACTTTGATTATGGGATGGCTCTCTTTGTCCCTTAGTTTCTCTATCCCTCTCTCTCAAATGCACAACCAAACCTTAAGTGTACTCGATTTCTCTGATGTCTGAGAGGCCTTCTGAATGGAAAAGTTAGAGTCTTAGGCGTTTCTATCCCTTGTATGGCGGTCCCTTTTTTATACCTGTCAAAACACACAACACACACAACTTAGATATTGAGCAGCACAGGCTGTAAAGGAACGGTATGCTACATCTATTTGTGTCACAGCTTGGGTGAACTGCTTAAAAGTCTGAGCTTCAAAATACAAAACAGAGAGGTTCCTCACAAAGGAAACGTTGAAGTTGACCACGTTCGAATGGTATTTAGAACCCAGACCAAACAGTTGTACCAATATAAATACAATCCTTATACTTAAATGTCAATTTTGCAATAATTGTCAATCTGTACAGAGCCTCAACCCAAATAAGCACTGTGCCCCTTTGATCTTTAAACTCATTGTGCATCAACCACACAACTGTACCTCTTCCGTATCAATCCACAAAGGGATTATGCTTTCAATGTGTCATAACATAAATAATGCTGAATTGAATTTCAATATAAAAAAGGTTACCATTAAATCAATTACTATATTTTGTTTTGAATTTAAACGTCACTCTTCTAAACAAGAGAGGTGTTAGGGTGTATCCATGAAACATCTAGTCTGCCTTGTGAGGGAGTTGGAGTGTACCCAGACCCGTCTCTAACCAACAGACCCATCCCTCTAACCAACAGACCCGTCCCTCTAACCAACAGACCCGTCCCTCTAACCAACAGACCCGTCATTCTAACCAACAGACCCGTCCCTAACCAACAGACCCGTCATTCTAACCAGCAGACCCGTCACTCTAACCAACAGACCCGTCCCTAACCAACAGACCCGTCATTCTAACCAACAGACCTGTCACTCTAACCAACAGACCCATCATTCTAACCAACAGACCCGTCCCTAACCAACAGACCCGTCATTCTAACCAACAGACCCATCCCTAACCAACAGACCCGTCATTCTAACCAACAGACCCGTCCCTAACCAACAGACCCGTCATTCTAACCAACAGACCCGTCCCTAACCAACAGACCCGTCATTCTAACCAACAGACCCATCCCTAACCAACAGACCCGTCACTCTAACCAACAGACCCGTCCCTAACCAACAGACCCGTCATTCTAACCAACAGACCCGTCACTCTAACCAACAGACCCGTCCCTAACCAACAGACCCGTCACTCTAACCAACAGACCCGTCATTCTAACCAACAGACCCGTCATTCTAACCAACAGACCCGTCACTCTAACCAACAGACCCGTCACTCTAACCAACAGACCCGTCCCTCTAACCAACAGACCCGTCACTCTAACCAACAGACCCGTCACTCTAACCAACAGACCCGTCCCTCTAACCAACAGACCCGTCCCTAACCAACAGACCCGTCCCTCTAACCAACAGACCCGTCACTCTAACCAACAGACCTGTCCCTCTAACCAACAGACCCGTCCCTAACCAACAGACCCGTCACTCTAACCAACAGACCCGTCCCTCTAACCAACAGACCCGTCACTCTAACCAACAGACCCGTCCCTAACCAACAGACCCGTCACTCTAACCAACAGACCCGTCATTCTAACCAACAGACCTGTTTCTAACCAACAGACCCGTCCCTCTAACCAACAGACCCGTCACTCTAACCAACAGACACGTCCCTCTAACCAACAGACCCATCCCTAACCAACAGACCCGTCCCTCTAACCAACAGACCCGTCCCTAACCAACAGACCGTCCCTCTAACCAACAGACCCGTCCCTCTAACCAACAGACCCGTCCCTAACCAACAGACCCGTCACTCTAACCAACAGACCCGTCCCTCTAATCAACAGACCCGTCACTCTAACCAACAGACCCGTCCCTAACCAACAGACCCGTCCCTCTAACCAACAGACCTGTTTCTAACCAACAGACCCGTCCCTCTAACCAACAGACCCGTCCCTAACCAACAGACCCGTCCCTCTAACCAAAAGACCCGTCCCTAACCAACAGACCCGTCCCTCTAACCAACAGACCCGTCTCTCTAACCAACAGACCCGTCCCTAACCAACAGACCCGTCCCTCTAACCAACAGACCCGTCCCTAACCAACAGACCCGTCCCTCTAATCAACAGACCCGTCACTCTAACCAACAGACCCGTCCCTAACCAACAGACCCGACCCTAACCAAGAGACCCGTCCCTCTAACCAACAGACCTGTTTCTAACCAACAGACCCGTCCCTCTAACCAACAGACCTGTCCCTCTAATCAACAGACCCGTCACTCTAACCAACAGACCCGTCCCTAACCAACAGACCCGACCCTAACCAAGAGACCCGTCCCTCTAACCAACAGACCTGTTTCTAACCAACAGACCCGTCCCTCTAACCAACAGACCTGTCCCTCTAATCAACAGACCCGTCACTCTAACCAACAGACCCGTCCCTAACCAACAGACCCGACCCTAACCAAGAGACCCGTCCCTCTAACCAACAGACCTGTTTCTAACCAACAGACCCGTCCCTCTAACCAACAGACCCGTCCCTAACCAACAGACCCGTCCCTCTAACCAACAGACCCGTCCCTCTAACCAACAGACCCGTCACTCTAACCAACAGACCCGTCCCTAACCAACAGACCCGTCCCTCTAACCAACAGACTCGTCCCTAACCAACAGACCCATTTCTAACCAACAGACAGGTGACCCAACCCAGAAGCATAACTGTGTACAAGATGTTCCCCCAATCAAAAATCAATAAGACACCATAAGACAGCATTCCTGCTGCAGTGGACAGGAATTAGATCCAAAACAGCTACTACAGTAAACAAAAACAGAACAATCTCACATATCAGTCGAGTACTAATGGTTAGTCTACAAGTTAAATGAGGCTTTCTCGCTGTGTTCACTTAGCCTTCTATGTAAAGTGTTACTTGAATGTGCTCCTCATGTTACTGTGCTCCTCATGTTACTGTGCTCCTCATGTTAATGTGCTCCTCATGTTACTGTGCTCCTCATGTTACTGTGCTCCTCATGTTACTGTGCTCCTCATGTTGATGTTTTCCTCATGTTGATGTGCTCCTCATGTCACTGTGCTCCTCATGTTACTGTGCTCCTCATGTTACTGTGCTCCTCATGTTACTGTGCTCCTCATGTTGATGTGCTCCTCATGTTACTGTGCTCCTCATGTTAATGTGCTCCTCATGTTACTGTGCTTCTCATGTTGATGTGCTACTCATGTCACTGTGCTCCTCATGTCACTGTGCTCCTCATGTTACTGTGCTCCTCATGTTGATGTGCTCCTCATGTTAATGTGCTCCTCATGTTAATGTGCTCCTCATGTTGTTGCTTACAACAACATGGCCACTCAGTCAAATGAAAATTAAATATGAAATATCCCTAAGGAAAAGGCATAATTTCAACTAAAGTATCTCTAGACTAGCATTTAAATTCAGGTAAGGATGATAAAAAAAAAAAATGTATTGTAGAGTATGTTATGTGCATCTGAATAACATACATCTGAATAACATTAATCTGAATGACTCCTGAAGTTATGTGTCTGTTCCATTACTATTAAGGCTTTTAAATGTCTAATGATGTATCTGGAGAAATGAAGATCATAGCTACTTACCATGCATTACAGCTGAAGACAATGTAGGATGAAGGGTCCAATGTATCAGAAAAGAGAAAGCAAAGGCAATAGGAGATTTAAAACCAGGCATGAACAAGCCCCTCTCCTGGAATGGAACCATATCGCACACCGGATAGTGGGGGAGTGATTCTCATGCTTTGCCTTAGCTCCACTCTCTCCTCTCACTCAGCACTGTGACTCCGCTTGCTCTCACTCTCTCCAACTCTACCTCTCATTTGCTTGCTCAACCCTCCCTCCCACCCTCTCTATTGTGCTCTCCCTCTCTCCGATCACACATACTCACCTCCATAACCAATGAAAAACACAGAACATAATACATTTACAATTGAGTCATTTAGCAGACACTCCTTATCCAGAGCGACTTACAGGAGCAATTAGGGTTAAGTGCCTTGCTCGAGGGCACATCGACAGATTTTGTCACCTCGTCAGCTCAGGGATTCAAACCAGCAACCTTTAATTTACTGGCCTAACACCCTTGACCACTAGACTACCTGCCGCCATTAGGCTGATAGGAAACAAAGATAATGTTATTTGATATACCAAAAGCCTACAGACTGTTCAGAGTGTTTTTGAATGCACCATAGCTAATGAAGTTTGACTCAGCAGTTTTACTGGGGGAATACACTTCATATTCTATACTCAGTCTCGACCCATTCCTAAAGATTTTGTTTTCCTACAGTATTTATAGGGCAGCTTGATTAGAAAGCAATAGGAGTGGAATTTCAGGCCGTGTTTAAGCTTTAATACCTAGCCAAGACAGGGCGGCTCCGTAAGGTTGGGAATAGTAGTGATCTTAATCGTTATCGCCCCATTTCAAGGCTTCCTTGTCTAGCTAAGATTCTTGAATCCTTAGTTGATGTATCTGAGAAATTCATTTTGAATGTAAACCAATCAGGAATTTGGCCTGGGCACAGCACTATTACAGCTACCACTTTAGTTGTTAATAATCTTAGACACTCAAAGGAAATGTGCTGCTTTGTTTGTGGACTTGTCAAAAGCTTTTTATACTGTTGATCATGTATTTTATTGAACAAGTTGTCCTTGATAGGCCTGAGGTCTGACTCCTGTTCATGGTTTAATGATTATCATAGTGACAGACCTCAGGCCATCATGATTGATGGGGTTACGTCTGAATTTCTTGATGTACTTAAAGGTGTACCACAGGGGTCAATTTTGGGACCAGTTTTCTTCACTATTTATATAAACACTATTGGTCAATCTGTTAAAAATGTGAAACTTAATCTATATATGTGGATGATACTATTATGTATGCTGTCGCCCTGACTGTTGATCTGGCTGTGTCAAAACTACAGTCAGATTTTTATAGCTATGCAGGAATTCTCTGCTGATTTAAAACTTTACGGGCAAAACGGAATACATTATGTTTCTAAACTCTCGTAAGAATGTTTCAGATGAACTACATGTTCACTCATTAAATCAAATCAAATTTTATTTGTCACATACACATGGTTAGCAGATGTTAATGCGAGTGTAGCGAAATGCTTGTGCTTCTAGTTCCGACAATGCAGTAATAACCAACAAGTAATCTAACTAACAATTCCAAAACTACTGTCTTGTACACAGTGTGAGGGGATAAAGAATATGTACATGAGGATATATGAATGAGTGATGGTACAGAGCAGCATAGGCAAGATACAGTAGATGGTATCGAGTACAGTATATACATATGAGATGAGTATGTAAACAAAGTGGCATAGTTAAAGTGGCTAGTGATACATGTATTACATAAGGATACAGTCGATGATATAGAGTACAGTATATACGTATGCATATGAGATGAATAATGTAGGGTAAGTAACATTATATAAGGTAGCATTGTTTAAAGTGGCTAGTGATATATTTACATAATTTCCCATTATTAAAGTGGCTGGAGTTGAGTCAGTGTCAGTGTGTTGGCTGTTTAACAGTCTGATGGCCTTGAGATGGAAGCTGTTTTTCAGTCTCTCGGTCCCAGCTTTGATGCACCTGTACTGACCTCGCCTTCTGGATGATAGCGGGGTGAACAGGCAGTGGCTCGGGTGGTTGATGTCCTTGATGATCTTTATGGCCTTCCTGTGACATCGGGTGGTGTAGGTGTCCTGGAGGGCAGGTAGTTTGCCCCCGGTGATGCGTTGTGCAGACCTCACTACCCTCCGGAGAGCCTTACGGTTGAGGGCGGAGCAGTTGCCGTACCAGGCGGTGATACAGCCCGCCAGGATGCTCTCGATTGTGCATCTGTAGAAGTTTGTGAGTGCTTTTGGTGACAAGCCAAATTTCTTCAGCCTCCTAAGGTTGAAGAGGCGCTGCTGCGCCTTCTTCACAATGCTGTCTGTGTGAGTGGACCAATTCAGTTTGTCTGTGATGTGTATGCCGAGGAACTTAAAACTTAAAACTTAGATGGTTCTCCAATTGAAAGTGTTCCTGCATATAAATACTTAGGCATTTGGATTGATATGGATTTGACGTTTAAAAAACATTTAGATAAGCTGGTTAAGAAGCTAAGATTTAAAACGAGCTTTTTTCTACATAAACAAATCGTGCCTCTCAGTAGAAAGCAGGTTATTCAGTCAACCTTTTTTTATCTGTTCTTGATTATGGTGATATTATTTATCAACGTGAATCTGCTACTACTCTTAAACTTTGTATGACATCTACCATAGTGCCCTTTGTTTTTTATTTACAGGTGACAGTTTTGAAATTCACCACAGCAATTCTATATCAAAAGGTTGGCTGGACTTCGCTAAAGACCCACAGATCTCTACATTACTCCCTTTTTGCTTACACGGCCCTACTTCATAAACTTCCGTCTTATCTAACTTTTCTGTTGAAGTATAGACACCTGATTGTCTAACACATTCACAGGGTTGAGGATCCTAGGATCTCCACCGAGCTAGGTAAATCTGCTTTTAGGCCAAACACGTAGAAAATATAACCTAGAAAAAATAACATAGACAACCCACCCCAACTCACGCCCTGACCAACCTAACACAAAGACATAAAAAAATAAACTCATGTCAGAACGTTGGGGACTTATTTGCAGAGGAATGTAACTGTTTTTCTGGATGATTTGTGATGTTGTATTTGTGCTTCCCGTGACTGTGTTTTTTATTTTAATGTGTGTGTATACAGTACATCCGGAAAGTATTCAGACCAATTGACTTGACTTTCCACATTTTGTTACATTACAGCCTTATTCAAAAATGGATTAAATTGTTTTTTTCCCCCTCATCAATCTACACATAATACACCATAATGACAAAGCAACAGTACGTTCTTATACATTTTTGCAAATGTATATATATTTTTAAAGTGGTCAAAAGTTTAAGAAAATCTGTCATTATGGCAAAAAGTGGCTATTTGAAGAATCTCAAATATAAAATATATTTTGATTTGTTTAACACTTTTTTGGTTACTACATATGTGTTATTTCATAGTTTTGATGTCTTCACTATTATTATGCAATGTAGAAAATAATCAAAATAAAGAAAAACCCTTGAATGAGTAGGTATTCTAAAACTTTGGACCGGTAGTGTAAGTATTCAGACCCTTCACTCAGTACTTTGGTGAAGGACATTTGGCAGCGATTACAGCCTAGAGTCTTCTTGGATATGACGCTACAAGCTTGGCAAACCTGTATTTGGGAAGTTTTTCCCATTTTTCTCTGCAGATCCTTTCAAGCTCTGTGATGGAGCGCGTCGCTGCACAGCTATTTTCAGGTCTCTTCAGAGATGTTCGACCGGGTTCAAGTCTGGGCTCTGGCTGGGCCACTCAAGGACATTCAGACTTGTCCCTAAGCCAGTCCTGCATTGTCTTGTCTGTGTGCCTAGGGTCTTTGTCCTGTTGGAAGGTGAACCTTCACCCCAGTCTGAGGTCCTGAGCGTTCTGGAGCAGGTTTTCATACAGGATCTCTTTGTACTTTGCTCCGTTCATCTTTCCCTCAATCCTGACTAGTCTCCCAGTCCCTGCCACTGAAAAACATCCCCAAAGCATTATGCTACCACCACCATGCTTCACTGTAGGGATAGTGCCAGGTTTCCTCGAGATGTGACGCTTGGCATTCAGGCCAAAGAGTTCAATCTTGGTTTCATCAGACCAGAGAATCTTATTTCTCATGGTCTGAGAGTCTTTAGCTGCCTTTTGGCAAACTCCAAGTGGGTCGTCATGTGCATTTTACTGAGGAGTGGCTTCTGTCTGGCCACTGTACCATAAAGGCCTGATTGGTGGAGTACTACAGAGATGGTTGTTCTTCTGGAAGGTTCTCCCATCTCCACAGAGGAACTCTGGAGCTCTGTCAGAGTGACCACCGAGTTCTTGGTCACCTCCCTGGCCAAGGCCCTTCTCCCTTGATTGCTCAGTTTGGCTGGGCGGCCAGCTCTAGGAAAAGTCTTGCTGGTTCCAAACTTCTTCCATTTAAGAATTATGGAGGCCACTGTGTTCTTGGGGACCTTCAATGCAGCAGACATTGGCTCAATTTCGAGTCTCATAGCAAAGGATCACCAGTCTCAACGTCAACAGTGAAGAGGCAACTCCGGGATGCTGGCCTTCTAGTCCAGAGTTGTAAAGGAAAAGCCATATCTCAGACTGGCCAATAAAAAGAAAAGATTAAGATGGGCAAAAGAACACAGAAACTGGACAGAGGAACTCTGCCTAGAAGGCCAGCATCCCGTAGTCATCTCTTCACTTGACGTTGAGACTGGTGTTTTGCAGGTACTATTTAATGAAGCTACCAGTTTAGGACTTGTGAGGCGTCTGTTTCTCAAACTAGACACTCTAATACACTTGTCCTCTTGCTCAGTTGTGCACTCCCACTCCTCTTTCTATTCTGGTTAGAGACAGTTTGCGCTGTTCTGTGAAGGGAGTAGTACACAGCCTTGTACGAGATCTTCAGTTTCTTGGCAATTTTTTGCATGGAATAACCAGAACAATAATAATTCCCAGAACAATAATAGACTGACGATTTTCAGAAGAAAGTTCTTTGCTTCTGGCCATCTTGAGCCTGTAATCGAACCCACAAATGCTGATGCTCCAGATACTCAACTAGTCTAAAGAAGGCCAGTTTTTTTGCTTATTTAATCAGAACAACAGTTTTCAACTGTGCTAACATCATTGCAAAACGGTTTTAAAATGATCAATTAGCCTTTTAAAAAGATAAACTTGGATTAGCTAACACAACGTGCCATTGTAACACAGGAGTGATGGTTGCTGATAATGGGCCTCTGTACACCTTTGTAGATATTCCATAAAAAAATCTGCCGTTTCCAGCTACAATAGTAATTTACAACATTAACAGTATATATATATATATTATTATATAATGTGTATATTTATGTCTTATCATACAGGGCACATTTGAAAACGAGACCAATTTCTCAATGTCTTCACTGTTAAAATAAAGTTATGTGGTGTCATGTTTGCCCTACCACTTACAAATGCAAAATTCATGTTCAAATAGCTCAAACTATGTCCTACGTGGATACTGTGCTTGGACAACATTTTTAAATAGACAAATGAATGGCTGAAGAGAAAAGGTTACGACGATCACAGACACAGCCTGAAGAGAAACATATAGGATCAACAGCATCCTAATAAGAACATGAAGAAACAGTAATACAAACACAAGCTGTGGCCATTCTATTCCCTCACTTGAATTATTAATGTGGGCAAAAGCTGCATTCAGCACTCTGACATTCATTCAACCTACCATTTACAACTAGCCAATGACCATTGACCGAAACAAACATACAGCACAATGCCACGTGTGTGATTGGGATCACCATTTAATGCAACTGTACTGAAATATTGGTTAATTCTGCAACAATAATGAGACTTGATTCTGTTAACATCAATAAAATGTAAATAAAATATATATATATACTGGATATATATAATGCACATTGTACAAAAAGTCACATTATACGACGTTCTCAGAATATGAGAAGAGTACATACGTAATGATCGGTCGGTCATGTGTACCTGCAGGAAGCTTGTGAGGTATTGAACTGCACAGCAATCAGATATGGATCTGTTTGCCTTTGAAACCGTCACTGGAAAGGATCTGGAGCTGATGAACTATTTTGTGGATTCTCTGGTTCTATTTTTATGCCCACTTGTTTATTTTCAATGGTAGCACAGCCAGTACAGAGTACATGCGACTCTCCTGGTCTAATTAAATGGTGGAAATGTGTTCTTTGGGGCATGAGGACCAAAACGGATGTAAGTTGTATACTTCTTTGTGATTATCCTCAATGAGTATTAATCAAGTGTGTCATTTGTATGTGTACCTTGTTTTAAATGATCAAATAAACTAAACTAAACTAGGTAATTGTGACTGAAATACTATAAGAATGGCCCCAAGACACCAACATGGATTCTTCACTGCGTTAGGTATTGATTTATAGGGGGTCGATATCCCTGCCTTCAATAGTGAATAAAAACACAACAGATACATTTAACTACAGAGAGAGGGAAAGCACGGCAGAGGCACTTCGTCGAAGGAAGATGGCTGAATTGCATTGAGGTGAATGACTTGATAGTGATTGAGGCTGCATAAAGACTCACTGCTCAAACTAATATTAATGGCAATCATGGCAGTTAGTTAAAGGAAGAGTTTCTCTATTCCAATCAGTGAAGTAGTGATACAATAATCAAAGGGAGGGCTTTTCATTGAAGTCAAATTTCATTGGCTGCTTCTGCAGTCTGTATTATCTTATTAATATTTCAGCAATCTCAGTGCAGTCCTGTGCAGAGTGGAAACAATGGGATGGAGAAAACTGTTGAAGTGAATAAAAAAAAAGTGGATAAGGAATGATGATGGGGAAAAGAGAAGCTCATTGGCTAGTCTCTACCTGTCCCTGTAGCTGTCTAATGGCTAGTCTCTACCTGTCCCTGTAGCTGTCTGATGGCTAGTCTCTACCTGTCCCTGTAGATATATGATGGCTATTATCTCCCTGCCTCTGTAGCCATGTGATGGCTAGTCTCTACCTGCCCCTGTAGCCATGTGATGGCTAGTCTCTACCTGCCCCTGTAGCCATGTGATGGCTAGTCTCTACCTGCCCCTGTAGCCATGTGATGGCTAGTCTCTACCTGCCCCTGTAGCTGCCTGATGTCTGTGTTGGTGTTCCTCTGTAACAGTTACTGTATGACCTCTTAATTTATTCCATTACTTGGTCTGGTTGGGTCTGGCTTGGTCTGGCTGGGTTTGGCTGGGTCTGGCTTGGTCTGGCTGGGTCTGGCTTGGTCTGGCTGGGTCTGGCTGGGTTCGCCTTGTGTGGTTCACTGGGCTTTCACCTCCTGTTCTCCAGGGACGTTTGGTGGCTGGCTTTACATTCTTGTTAACTCAGCTAAGAGGCCTCAGCTCCCATCACATCCACCAACACATTCCTCCCTCCTTTCCTTTACTGTAATGTTTAGTAACCTGGTTAGAAATGGGCCCTTTGACACTTTTTCATTTTCCATTCAGTGATGTTATGTTAAAATCTTAGAGCAGTACTACGCAGCCTAATGACCCTATTCTTCATACAGTACATTAAGAGTCATTATACTTGCCATCCGAGCCCCATGCATGTTGGCCTGTAGCTGAGAGCAGTGTATGTTTCATGTTTAATTTATCGGTACCTTTCTATGAATGATTTACAGAGAGGTTTAAAAAGCCCTCCTGTGCATATAGCACTTCATTCCATCACTTCAAACGCTCACTCAGCTTCGTCTAACAGCAGGCTATACGGCTTTACTTGGGATTCTTCCTCGTATTCATACTAACCTCTACATTACACTTCCTGGCCCGCTATCCAGGAAAGAAACCGTGCTGAAATATATGCAAACTTGCTTTTTGACCACGCACTTACATTTCCTTCACTTATTAATCATAGCATTTTCCCATGTTCATAAACATGTAGTACACTATGGTTTACTGTGAAATTTGTTTGGCATATGCCCTTTTTACGCCCGTCTCTATTTCATACTAGTTCAAATCACCCGGAAGACACAAGGACTAAAATTGAATTAGCCACCTATAATACTAAAACAATGACAGTATGTGTGATGCATGCAATAGAAAGTCAAGGTCTTTATATAACTCTGTTTCCCAGAACATGTTAGTCTGGTGAAATAGGGACCAAGTGTATATAATTTAAGATTCATGAATGAAATATGAGGAGCTCACATAGACTGGGTAGAATTCAGACACAAAGTTATGAGTTTAAAGCTATGAAATGGAAATGTGTCTGAAATTGCATTTGAAAGCACTCTCAAAATTCTGAGTGCCACCTCAAAAATCTGCTCATCCTCTGGGAGGACAGCCAGTGGAACAAAAACAAAATCACTATTCATAGCGACTGACAATTTTTTTTTTTTTTTTTTACCTCAGCACAGATCATGTTTATAGTGTACATACTGTGGATTCATGTACATTCTTCGCCTGTGATTTATGTTTTTCATCTACCCAGCCAACGCTGCTGTCCCATGTATAAAGAGACATTATAAACAAGGTGATTCGAGCCCTGAATGCTGATTGGCTGACAGCCGTGGTATATCAGAACGTATACCAGGGTATGACAAAACTTTTATTTTAAGTGTTCTAATTACGTTGGTAACCCGTTTAAAATAGCAATAAGGCTCCTCAGGGGTTTGTGGTATATGGCCAATATACCATGGCTAAGGGCTGTATCCAGGCACTACACGTTGCGTCGTACAAAAGAACAGCCCGTAGCCAGGCCAAGGATTGGGCGGCAGGTAGCCTAGTGGTCAAAGTGTTGGGCCAGTAACCGATCGGTTGCTAGATCGAATCCTTTAGCTGACAAGGTACAAATCTGTCGATCTGCCCCTGAACAAAGCAGTTAACTCACTGTTCCTAGGTTTTCATTGTAAATAAGAATTTGTTCTTAACTGATTTGCCTGGTGAAATAAAAATAACTAAAAATGACCACCGTGCCTTATTGCTTAATTCAACACTATCTATCCGCGAGTCTGGAAGAGAACCTATAGCCCTAGGCCATGCTGTTGGTTCATTGATTGTGCAGGGTGGCTCACAGTTAGCCTATAATTATAGTGCATTTGTATAGCCTAGTAACAAGGCATTTTTAAAATTTTCATAACTAATAGGCTGAGACATTACATTTAGCTACATAGAATATCTCACCACCGTGCGTTTCCATCTCCTCCTCTCTCTCCTTTATTCCTTTCTCGACAGCGTACACGGGCTGTCAACAGCTTAGTGAAATTCTGTATGTTTTGTTGCAAAAACATGTTACTATCAATGTTCCCAAACAGATTTTTACTTGGTTTCCTAAATTAAGCACTGGGTAGCTGCAGGAACAGGGTTGGAGAGCCCATGGCATACAGAGTTAGGGCAGAATCACCTGTCGCGCAGCGAGAGCATGCTCCTCAAACTGTCACACCCTGATTTGTTTCACCTGTCTTTGTGTTTGTCTCCACCCCCCTCCAGGTGTTGCCCATCTTCCCCATTATCCCAGTGTACTTATACCTGTGTTCTCTGTTTGTCTGTTGCCAGTTCGTTTTGTTTTGTCAAGCCTACCAGCGGTTTTCCCCTTACTCCTGTCTTTTCTCTAGTTCCTGTTTTCTAGTTTTCTTGGTTTTTACCATTCTGCGTGCCCTGACTCCGAGCCTGCCGTTCTGTACCTTTCTGACTCTGACCTCTGCCTGTCCTGTCATTTTCCTGCCCCCCTGTTTTTGTAATAAACCTTTGTTACTTCGAAACTGTCTGCATCTGGGTCTCCTCCTGAGTCGTGATACAAACAGTGGTTAACGCGAGAAGTGAAATAAGTGTTCTTGTATTTATTTCTCAGCTGCTCATATTAAGCACATGCTCCACTATAAAACCGAAGTAGCCTACCCGGCATCATTGCAAAACTGACCGTTGGGCCTCCATTCACTGACCGAGTGCATTCACTGACCCTGTTCCTGCCCATTGGATAATGGGCCATTCGAAAGCTAAACTAATTCTACATATTAGTAAAGACAAGATTAAATTGAGAATAATCTGATGGGTGTAAATATGATGATCACTTGATGAGGGAACAGCTGTGCAGCTTGAGGCAAGGAAAAGAGCTTAAACTTTTTTTGCGAATTTCTCAAATCATCAATAGCCTGTAGTCGCATTATGCAACCCATGTATGTTTTAATTTCTAAGACATTCTGAGGTTTGTATCAGTCACAAATAAAGTTGCCAAATAACTCTAAATCTAGCATATACAGTTGAAGTCGGAAGTTTACGTACACTTAGGTTGGAGTCATTAAAACTTGTTTTTCAACCACTCCACAAATTTCGTGTTAACAAACTAGTTTTGGCAAGTCGGTTAGGACATCAACTTTGTGCCTGACACAAGTCATTTTTCCAACAATTGTTTACAGACAGATTATTTCACCTATAATTCACTGTTTCACAATTCCAGTGGGTCAGAAGTTTACATACACTAAGTTGACTGTGCCTTTAAACAGCTTGGAAAATTCCAGAAAATTATGTCATCGCTAATTGACATCATTTGAGTCAATTGGAGGTGTACCTGTGGATGTATTTCAAGGCCTACCTTCAAACTCAGTGCCTCTTTGCTTGACATCATGGGGAAATCAAAAGAAATCAGCCAAGACCTCAGAAAACTTGAAAGGCCGCTCAGCAAGGAAGAAGACACTGCTCCAAAACCACCATAAAAAAAGCCAGACTACGGTTTGCAACTGCACATGGGTACAAAGATCATACTTTTTGGAGAAATGTCCTCTGGTCTGATGAAACAAAAATAGAACTGTTTGGCCATAATGACCATCGTTATGTTTGGAGGAAAAAGGGGGATGCTTGCAAGCCAAAGAACACGATCCCAACCTTGAAGCACGGGGGTGGCAGCATCATGTTGTGGGGGTCCTTTGCTGCAGGAGGACCCCAAGCATACTTCCAACGTAGTAGCAAAATGGCTTAAGGACAACAAAGTCAAGGTATTGGAGTGGCCATCACAAAGCCCTGACCTCAAACCTACAGAAAATGTGTGGGCAGAACTGAAAAAGTGTGTGCGAGCAAGGAGGCCTACAAACCTGACTCAGTTACACCAGCTCTGTCAGGAGGACTGGGCCAAAATTCACCCAACTTATTGTGGGAAGCTTGTGGAAGGCTACCCAAAATGTTTGACCCAAGTTAAACAATTTGAAGGCAATGCTACCAAATACTATTTGAGTGTATGAAAACGTCTGAGCCACTGGGAATGTGATGAAAGAAATAAAAGCTGAAATAAGTAATTCTCTCTACTATTATTCTGACATTTCACACTCTTAAAATAAAGTGGTGATCCTCAAATACCTAAGGCAGGGAATTTTTTGAAGGATTAAATGTCAGGAATTGTGAAAAACTGAGTTTAAATGTATTTGGCTAAGGTGTATGTTTTGAAGGTTTGAAGGTAGGCCTTGAAATACATCCGCAGGTACACCTCCAATTGACTAAGTGTATGTTAACTTCCGACTTCAACTGCATTGTTGGTGTTGGCATAGACTGAATTTGGATTAATTACTGATAGTGTTATTTATGTTGTTAACTAGATTAGTCCTGACATTTGTGATTGTTTTTCGTTTTTGATTATTTGTGCACTTGTCTGACATTTTTACCTCACTGTTAGGAGCTAGTAACACAAGCATTTCGCTGCACCTGCTATAAGATCTGCTAAATTGTGTATGCGACCAAACTTTGATTTGATTTATATTCTGTCTTCTGCAGCAGCACCATTTCACCAAATCAAGTTCTGGGTACATTATATGTAAATGTATTGCCGAATAAAGGTGATTCTGATACTGATTCTGATCATACCTTACAATACAGTAGCATACAATACAATAACACTATTTTAATTTTGCCACAGGATTGGTAGTTAGTATTGAATAAATGAGTAAAAGTACCACAGCGCTAAAGAAACCAGAGTAGATGGTGGTTTGATCATCAAGATAAGCTGGTAATACAGTGGCTTCTCCATTAAGCCTAATATCTCACTCTGATTGGACCAAATCAAATAAAAAGGAAGATAAACTAAACTGCCTCCGGAGAATAAAAGCATCGTAACCACTGTGTACAGTATTATGTGCTCCTTCCAAATGAAAAAAAGTATTTTAATGGAATACTGTAGTATTCTTTCATCACAAATGTTTTGTGTTTAGCCAAACTGGACAGAATCCTTCAATAATGTGTACCCAACAGGTGGCTGAATGCTGTGCTACAGCATAATTGATTTGATCTTTAAATAGTAAGCAGCTAATTACAGTTACAATTTAGGCCAGTTGCTCTGGCTGAGATACCCAATGGAAACTGAGGGTTTCTCAGAGAAATGGAGCTCTACATCAAAACTATTGCCTGGAAAAGGAGTCAGATTTCGATGGTATTGTACAGTTGGGACCTGTTTGAGTCCACATCTGCCATATCTGCATGTATGGTTTGTAGGGTGTACCCATACATTTAGTTACATGGACATTAATACAGAACATTATCCGACATTTTGGATATCCTTGGACATCTCAGGGAGACGGTTAGGATATCTTAATCATTACTCCTCTATGGCTTGCTCAAATAACTGTGGAAGCTCAGAGACATGACGTGAACGAAATGCAACACTGACAAACTGTGGGATATTCTTAGGAGAGGAGTATCCTTGCGGAGAGATGAGAGAGAGAGATTTTTTTGAGCATGTCTAATTCCTACCTCCCCAGAGAGGTTTTCCATCAGGAAGGTCACTGTCTCCATTAGTGGCAACATAACAGTCAGGAGGAACACTCACTCCTTACTGGACACTTTTATACACTCTGATATCGTCGCTACACACTCGCTCCTTAATAAAAATACTTTCTTAGTTCCAACTTCAAAACGGACACCTTTGCAAATCTAATTATCTTCGACGTCATTGTAGGGATTACTTTTCCCTCATTGACTAACTGACAGTCTGTCTCATACATGGCCTCATTGACTAACTGACTGTCTGTCTCATACATGGCCTCATTGACTAACTGACTAATGTCTCTCTCATGCATGGCCTCATTGACTAACTGACTGTCTGTCTCATACATGGCCTCATTGACTAACTGACTGTCTGTCTCATACATGGCCTCATTGACTAACTGACTAATGTCTCTCTCATACATGGCCTCATTGACTAACTGACTAATGTCTGTCTCATGCATGGCCTCATTGACTAACTGACTAATGTCTGTCTCATACATGGCCTCATTGACTAACTGACTAATGTCTCTCATACATGGCCTCATTGACTAACTGACTAATGTCTCTCATGCATGGCCTCATTGACTAACTGACTAATGTCTGTCTCATGCATGGCCTCATTGATAAACTGACTAATATCTCTCTCATGCATGGCCTCATTGACTAACTGTTTAGCGGTTAAGGGCATTAGGCCAGTAACTTAAAGGTTGCTGGTTTGAATCCCTAAACTGACTAGATGAAAAATCTGTCGATGTGCTCGAGATAGACACTCAACCCTAGTTGCTCTGTGAAAGACTAGCACTAAAATGTCAACGTTAGGATGGATGTCAGAGGTGGCGCAGTGTCATCTAACTAATGAATAATCCCCATGGTTGGCATGGTTAGACCCAGTCTTAGTGCTGTCCCTGGGCCAAAGTGTTCAGAGAGAGTCTAGATTATGAATTTGTGCACTGACAACGCTATGCTTTAGCCTACAGAACCTGTTAAAATCCAGGTAGTCAAATTTAAAAGAGGCCAAGAAAAAGAAATGAGTTCATTTTAAGGGCGGCATCTTCACCAGGTTGGGTCCCATACAGTTGTAGCAATGAGATACACAGTAGACTCAGTCTGTCATAATGACACAGTATGATACCAACATAGCTGCAGGGATAACTGGTGCTGATGGGGCAATGAAAGTCCCTCGTGTAGCTTAATGAACACTCTGCACTCGGAGGCCTTTAACTGAGTGTAGATTACTGTGTTGTGAATGATGGTCATCTCATAATAGTCAATGTGCTAAAGCTTCTACACAATGTCTCCCTTCCATGCCGACTTGACGTGACATTGTAATTATTTCCAGATGTTACCCGAGTGGGAAGGGTTTTTAAAATGTAAATGCCCAGTGTTTCACAGCAGATCTCTTTTATACGTGTACAAGTTGGTGTGCAGTGGGAGGACGTTGTGGCATAGTCACAATTCATGGAAACCGAATCATGAAATTGTGTGTGTGGCGTGTGTGTGGCATGAGTGCCCATTCTCCCACCATGTCCACTCTCCTTCTCTGAGGCCACACCCCTTCAATTGTCAGCACTTATTGTAGATAATGCTATTGATTGTCAAAACGAATTGTTCATTGTGATGGATATCCTTTTGTATGAGCATTAGTGCTTAAGATGATGTTGGAAAGGATCTTTGAAATGTTCTTATTTTATAACCATTATTTAACTAGGCAAGTCAGTTAAAAACAAATTCTTATTTACAATGACGGCCTACCCCGGCCAAACCCGTACGAAGCTGGGCCAATTCTGCGCCGTCTTGTGGGACTCCCAATCACGGCTGGATGTGATACAGACTGGAATCGAACCAGGAACTGTAGTGACACCCCTGCACTGAGATGCAGTGCCTTAGACCGCTGCGCCACTCGGGAGCTCAATGTTATTTATCAGAGGACCTCACAAAAGGCACATAGCAGCTGTACCCTCCTCCTGTCACAATAGGAACGTGTGGAGGGCTATGGAGATATCCATCCCTGCTAATGCAACATGGGAAACATGCAAAAACAAATGTATTAAAACTTAACATGCTCTTGAGAGATGTCCAAAAATGATTTCAATCTACCTATTAGAAATGACTGTCATTCAATGCATAGTGCCTTCAGAAAATATTCATACCCCTGGACTACCCCTAAATTCAACATCTACACACAATACCCCGTGATAACATGGTAAAAAAAAAAAAAAGAGATTTTTATTGAACATTTATTGACAATTAAATACAGAAGTATCTATTTTACATAGGAATTCACACCCCTGAGCCAACACTTCTTGTCACGATCGTCGTATGAGTGAGACCAAGGCGCAGCGTTGAAATGAACACCGAACAAACCAACAAAAATAACAACCCGAACCGTGAAGCTATACAATATAGTGCTGACAGGCACCAAATATAGTCAAGATCCCACAAACACCAAAGGGAAATGGCTACCTAAATATGATCCCCAATCAGAGACAACGATAAACAGCTGTCTCAGATTGGGAACCATATCAGGCCAACATAGAATTACAAAAACACCTAGACCTACTAAAACACTAGACAATACAAAAATCCTACACAATACAAAACTAGCTTACCCACCCTAGTCACACCCTGACCTAACCAAAATATAAAGAAAACAGAGATATCTCAGGTCAGGGCGTGACACTTCTGGGAGCACCTGTGGGCGCAATTACAGCTATGAGGCTTTCTGGGTACATTTCTGGTCACCTGAATGGTTTAATATTTGCATTATTCTTTAAAAAATTATTCAAGTTCTGTCAAGTTGGTTGTTGATCATCGCTAGACAGCTATTTTCAAATGTTGCCATAGATTTTCAAGTAGATTTAAGTCAAAACTGTAACTAGGCCACTCCGGTACATTCAATTTCTTCTTGGTAAGCAACTCCAGTGTAGATTTTTGTTTTAGGTTATTGTCCTGCTGAAAGGTGAATTCATCTCCCAGTGTCTGGTGGAAAGCAGACTGAACCAGGTTTTCCTCTAGGATTTTGCATGTGCTTAAGCTACATTATTTTTTTTATCCTGAAAAACTCCCCAGTCCATTACGATTACAAGTATACCCATAACACTACGCTTGAAAATATGGAGAGTGGTACACAGTAATGTGTTGTATTGGATTTGCCCCAAACATAACACTTTGTATTCAGGAGAAAGAGTTAATTACTTTGCCACATTTGTTTGCAATATTACTTTAGTGCCTTGTTGCAAACAGAATGCATGTTTTAGAATATGTTTTATCCTGTACAGTATTCCTTCTTTTTACTGTCAATTAGGTTAGCATTGTGGAGTAACTACAATATTGTTTATCAATTCCTCAGTTTTCTCCTATCACAGCCATTAAACTTTGTGACTGTTTTAATAAAGTCACTATTGGTTTCATGGTGAAATCCCTGAGTGGTTTCCTTCCTCTCTGGCAAATGAGTTAGACAGGACGCCTGTATCTTTGTAGTAACTGAGTATATTGATACACCATCCAAAGTGTAATTAATAACTTCACCATCCTCAAAGGGATATTCAATGTCTGCTTTTTTTTTATACCCATCTACCAATAGGTGCCCTTCTTTGCGAGACATTGAAAAACGTCCCGTCCATTGTGGTTGAATCTGTGTTTGAAATTCACTGCTCGACTGAGGGACCTTACAGATGATTGCATGTGAGGGATAAAGACACGGGGTAATAATTCTAAAAATCATGTTAAACACTATTATTGAACACAGAGTGAGTCCATGCAACTTATTAAGCAACCTGCCTGTTAAGCAAATGTTTACTCCTGAACTTATTTAGTCTTGCCATAACTAAGGGGTTGAATACTTATTGACTCAAGAGATTTTTGCTTTTCATTTTTGATTAACTTGTAAACATTTCTAAATACATAATTCCACTTTGAAATTATGGGGTATTGTGTGTACGCTAGTGACAACATAATCTATATTTAATCCATTTTAAATTCAGGCTGTAACACAACAATGTAAAAATAAAAAAAAGTCAAGGGGCGTGAATTCTTTCTGAAGACACTGTATGAGGCCTAAACTACAAATCAAACATCTCATAATGTAATTACTGGGAGCTCATATTAATATTACATATGATTTACTAGCCCTGCCACGGTGATGACTTGAGAAACAGATCATATTATCTGAATGATCAGCAGTAATCTTAAAAGACTGGTGTTTTTATAGTCAAACTGGTCTCATTGACCATACATATAACATAGTATATGAAAATCAGCGACACTGAAATTAGTATGATATGTTATGTTTGGTATGGTGAAATATATTTTCATCACAGACAACTTTAGCATTTTAGCTAATAATCAACTTTGCAACTACTTAGCATGTTAGCTAATCCTAACCTAACTCCTAACCCTAACCTTAAAGAGCCACTGAACACGCCGATTAGCATGTGTTTTTCTGTTGCTCAAAATAATTGTTTTGGAGGTGTGTTTCCTGACCAGTTTGGTTGTCCCTCATGAGACACTGTAGATGTGGAAGCCTATTTCACTTCCCCAAACCTACTTCCCCATAACTATTTTTTTTTAAAGTAAGAAATCTGTCATTAATTTTGCCGTTTTTGCAGAGGATGTTTAAGTTGCACAATTTTACATCTAACTAAAGGTGTTTGGTGCAGTATTTCTCAAGTTAAAAAAATGTGAGACGTGTTGTCTTATGCAAGGCAGGTATGTCTCGCTGTCTATGCTATCGGATAGAGAGCAATCAACGCAGCTGTTCATCTCAAGTCAGTGGGCAAATGTACATCGTCAAATCAAAACCCAACCTTCATTTACCCATTGTGACACACGGATGTTCCAAACTCTGTTTTAGATGAGACCAAAATGATCCTATTTACACTTTGTAGTCAAGTTTGACAATAGAATAACTGTTTCTGACTCATATCAATACCAAATAGGCCATATTCAAAGGGATTTGTTGCTTTTTAAAGGCAGTCGCTCTTTAACCCCTAGCCTAGATAACGTTAGCCACCTAGCTAACATTAGCATTAGCCACTAGCTAACGTTAGCATTAGCCACCTAGCTAGCATTAGCATTAGCCACTAGCTAACGTTAGCCACAACAAATTGGAATTTGTAACATATAAAACGTTAAGCAAATTTGGAACGTTGTAAGAATTGCAATTCGTAACATATCATACAAAATGGTTTATGGACATCCACAAATGAATACATACCATAAGAAACGTAACATAACTAATTGGAGTATCCCGGAATTTAATTTACTATGTTATGTCTAACCCCTAGTCCAGGTTGGGATAGTGCAGTGGGAAATGCCTGTAGAGCAACATCATTTTTTGACTACTTAACAAAAACATTTAAAGGATAGATGATTCTGTAAGTATTCATTTGCCATTCCATGTCATACATACTGTATTATTTTACCTTTATTTAACTAGGCTTGTCAGTTAAGAACAAATTCTTATTTACAATGACGGCCTACCAAAAGGCAAAAGGCCTCCTGCGGGGACGGGGGCTGGGATCAAAAATAAAAATAAATAAAAATGTAGGACAAAACACACATCACGACAAGAGAGACAACACAACACTACATAAAGAGAGACCTAAGACAACAACATAACATGGCAGCAACACATGACAACAACATGGTAGCAACACAACATGACAACAACATGGCAGCAGCACAACATGGTAGCAGCACAAAACAGGGTACAAACATTGTTGGGCACAGACAACAGCACAAAGGGCAAGAAGGTAGAGACAACAATACATCATGCAAAGCGGCCACAACTGTCAGTAAGTGTCCATGATTGAGTCTTTGAATGAAGTGATTCAGATAAAACTGTCCAGTTTGAGTGTTTGTTGCAGCTCGTTCCAGTCGCTAGCTGCAGCGAACTGAAAAGAGGAGCGACCCAGGTGCTTTGGGGACCTTTAACAGAATGTGACTGGCAGAATGGGTGTTGTATGTGGAGGATGAGGGCTGCAGTAGATATCGCAGATGGGGGGAGTGAGGCCTAAGAGGGTTTTTATAAATAAGCATCAACCAGTGGGTCTTTCGACGGGTATACAGAGATGACCAGCTTACAGAGGAGTATAGAGTGCAGTGTCCTATAAGGAGCATTGGTGGCAAATCTGATGGCCGAATGGTATAGAACATCTAGCCGCTCGAGAGCACCCTTACCTGCCGCCTCCGTAATCTAGCATGGGTAGGATGATCATCTGAATCATGGTAAGTTTGGCAGCTGAGGTGAAAGAGGAGCAATTACTTTAGCCTGCAGCTTTGATATTTGCTGAGAGAAGGACAGTGTACCATCTAGCCATACTCCCAAGTACTTGTATGAGTTGACTACCTCAATCTCTAAACCATCAGAGGAAGTAATCACACCTGTGGGGAGAGGGGAATTCTTCATACCAAACCACATGACCTTTGTTTTGGAAATGTGCAGAACAAGGTTAAGGGAAGAGAAAGCTTGTTGGACACTAAGAAAGCTTTGTTGTAGAGTGTTTAACACAAAATCCGGGGAGGGGCCAATTGAGTATAAGTATCATCTGCATATAAATGGATGAGAGAGCTTCCTACTGCCTGAGCTATGTTGTTGATGTATTATCCATCATCACTATTTTACTAGCATGACAGCAAATTGCATTCCTCTGCACTGAATATAAGCTTCTTAATGAAATGGGATGCAAAGAAACAAGGAAAGCAAAACCAATAAAGTAATGTGACAGAAGTGTGTGTTTGGATTTTAATGTGTCCTTCACACAGTTGTGGTGCTCTGAGTCAGTGTACATCCTCATTTACCCAGCCTCCTCTTTCTCTCGCCTCCACCCAGGATTACGTCTCCACTGCTTGTCTCAGTGACTCCATTACATTTCAATTATGTCTCCTTTTCCCCCCGTCCTGTAAATCCAAGGAAGCGTTAGAGTAAGGAGAGAAAAGATGCTGTGTGGGGCAGGAATAGAGCACGGGTGAGCGAGAGTGAGTACTGTAAAAAGATTGGTGGAGATCGAGGCAGAAATACATTATTAAAAGATTGGTGGAGATCGAGGCAGAAATACATTATTAAAAGATTGGTGGAGATCGAGGCAGAAATACATTATTAAAAGATTGGTGGAGATCGAGGCAGAAATACATTATTAAAAGATTGGTGGAGATCGAGGCATGAATACATTATTAAAAGATTGGTGGAGATCGAGGCAGAAATACATTATTAAAAGATTGGTGGAGATCGAGGCATGAATACATTATTAAAAGATTGGTGGAGATCGAGGCAGAAATACATTATTAAAAGATTGGTGGAGATCGAGGCAGAAATACATTATTAAAAGATTGGTGGAGATCGAGGCAGAAATACATTATTAAAAGATTGGTGGAGATAGAGGCAGAAATACATTATTAAAAGATTGGTGGAGAAATACATTATTAAAAGATTGGTGGAGATTGAGGCAGAAATACATTACTAAAAGATTGGTGGAGATAGAGGCAGAAACATCTTATTTATTCATAATGATGATTCTGTAATGATTTATAGATAGCACCCATTAACAGAAGGTAATCTCTTTTTATTTCTGTCTATTTCTTTGAAGTCAGTTTTATACTCCGGACTGGAACATCAATGCAGGGCAATGGGGGAGCCAAGGCTGTTTGTCCTCTGGAGTGGGATCAGTGTGAGAAAAAGGCTGAAGTGTGAGAGTTATCTGAAGCTGTTCTCTCCCTCACCTCCTGCTTCTAAAGCCAATCTCTTTGTCTCCTGGGTCACATTGTGCGTATTGATGATTAGTGTCCTCTCTTAACCTCTCTCTCTTGACAACAACAAAAAAGTTCTTTCCCATTCATTTTTAATGCTCAACGTTGGCAGATAATGTGTCCCAAAAGAGCTACATTCGGTTATGGATTATACATTTAAGACCATTTTGTGCTATTACTATAAAGAATAGATGTAGTTGAGAAAAACAACAAACGACCTTAAAGCTAGGATCCTATGCTGCTATATCCATTTTTTGACTTATAAGTAAATGATTATATATACACACACACACACACACACACACACACACACACACACACACACACACACACACACACACACGCACACACAGACAGTGTGACATAGTTAATGTTGTAAATTACTATTGTAGCTGGAAATATCTCCATAGGCGTACAGATGCCCATTATGAGCAACCATCACTCCTGTGTTCCAATGTGTTAGCTAATCCAAATGTATAATTTTAAAAGGCTAATTGATCATTTGAAAACCCTTTTGCAATGATGTTAGCACAGCTGAAAACTGTTGTTCTGATTAAAGAAGCAATAATACTGGCCTTCTTTAGACTAATTGAGTATCAGGAGCATCAGCATTTGTGGGTTCTTTCTTCTGAAACTCGTCAGTCTATTCTTGTTCTGAGAAATTAAGGCTATTCCATGCGAGAAATTGCCAAGAAACTGAAGATCTTGTACAGCGCTGTGTACTACTCCCTTCAAAGAACAGCGCAAACTGGCTCTAACCAGAATAGAAAGAGGAGTGGTAGGCCCCGGTGCACAACTGAGCAAAAGGACAAGTCCATTAGTGTCTAGTTTGAGAAACAGATGCCTCACAAGTTCTCAACTGGCAGCTTCATTAAATAGTACCCGCAAAGCACCAGTCTCAACGTCAACAGTGAAGAGGCGACTCTGGGATGCTGGCCTTCTAGGCAGTTGCAAAGAAAGCGCCATTTCTCAGAATGGCCAATAAAAATAAAAGATTTAGATGGGCAAAAGAACAAAGACACTGGACAGAGGAACTCTTTTCTTCAAAAAAATTTTTTTTCTCTAAGTGACCCCAAACCTTTGAACGGGGGTGTCTATACCTTAGAAATGCCTTGTGAGCTTAGTTCAACGGTCATATCCAATGAGAACCCAAAATAGGCTTGTTTTACTCCAATGTTTGTAAACAATGTAAATGTAAAAAAAAAAAACACTGTATAGCCTCAAAGCATGGTTAGAACTATCATTTTGACACCATATATCGTCAGTACTCGTATCCATAGCTCTGTCTATGAATTTGAATAGTTACATTTTCTCCATGCTCATCCCTCAGTTTTTTTTTTAACCAAAAATAAGAGGCAGGGGTGACTGCTTTGTTATTGTTTCAACTAAGGATTCTAGCTTACAATTTATTTCATTAAGACTCAATTCAGAGATCACAAATCAATTTGATCAATAAAGTACCATTAAATGTATTGAATGGGAATAGATTTTTCTTTCGGTTCTGTAATTCATTTGTCAATATAGATTCGTATGTGCATGAGAGTGAGTATACTATCCTACCTCTTTGAATGCAAGACAGATGAGGTGCATCACTGAGTAAGTTGAAAACCTATTTAGTTCATGAAACATCCGATTTGATCAGTGACGAATAGAAACCAGAACAATTGCCCTGCTCTAATTGGACCATACTGCAATGCATCATGCAGAAGAGACTTGTAGGGCCAATTACTTGATCGTTTGTGACAACTGTTTACAAAATGTTCTCTTTACATGTATAAATAGATTCACGTACGTTTCAAACAGGTCAGTAGTACACTTCAAGTCCCCCCAGTTACCATAGTTCCTTTCTGTGTATTTCTACAGTATTGTAGAGTAGGTAAGAACAAGGACTAGTCAGGACATTATTAGAAGGCAATATGATCATGTGCCATTCTGCTTCATTGAAATCAATGAGATCAAATTCCATCTATGCATCAATATCACAGCCATTCAGTGATGAAGGCTGTGCCCTGCCTTGCTGTGATATGTGTATCGGTTTCATACCCATGTCTGCCTGTGGCATGTCAACGTTTCTTAAGCATCAGGTAGCCCATGGATAATGGATTGAGCTGGGCACAACAACCTGGCTGGCACTGAAGCTATGGAACCTAATCTGCTAGAACCATGCTGCTGGCAGCGGCTGATACAGCAGACAGGTCTGGTGTTCATTCAGGCCAAATGGCCCTGTTGTATTGGCACAGAGGTGAACAGTCAGCCCAACCATTATCTCAACAAACAGTGGGTGATACTGGAGGCCCAAGCCCACAAAAACAGTCAGGTAGGAGTCAGGGTGTTAATGGAGGCCCAAGCCCACAAAGACAGACAGGTAGGAGTCAGGGTGTTAATGGAGGCCCAAGCCCACAAAGACAGCCAGGTAGGAGTCAGGGTGTTATAATGGAGGCCCAAGCCCACAAAGACAGCCAGGTAGGAGTCAGGGTGTTAATGGAGGCCCAAGCCCACAAAGACAGCCAGGTAGGAGTCAGGGTGTTAATGGAGGCCCAAGCCCACAAAGACAGCCAGGTAGGAGTCAGGGTGTTAATGGAGGCCCAAGCCCACAAAGACAGCCAGGTAGGAGTCAGGGTGTTAATGGAGGCCCAAGCCCACAAAGACAGACAGGTAGGAGTCAGGGTGTTAATGGAGGCCCAAGCCCACAAAGACAGCCATGGTGATACTCAGTGGTGTAAAGTACTTAAGTAAAAATACTTTAAAGTACTACTTAAGTCGGTTTTTGGGGTATCTGTACCTTACTATTTATATTTTTGCCAACTTTTACCTCACTACATTCCTAAAGAAAATATTGTACTTTTTACTCTATACATTTTCCCTGACACCCCAAAGTACTCATTACATTTTGACAGGAAAATGGTCCAATTCACACACAATGGTCCAATTCACACACATCCCTGGTCATTCCTACTGCCTCTGATCTGGAGCACTCACTAAAACACAAATGCTTAGTTTGAAAATTATGTTTGAGTATTGGAGTGTGCCCCTGGCTATCCGTCAAATGTATTTTTGTAGGTGCCGTCTGTTTTGCTTAATATAAGGAATTTGAAATGGTTTATACTTTTACTTTGAGTACATCTGAGCAATTCATTTACTTTTGATACTTAACTATATTTTAAACCAAATACTTTTAGACTTTTATTCAAGTAGTATTTTACTGGGTGACTTTCACTTTTACTTGAGTCATTTTCTATTAAGGTATCTTTACTTTTACTCAAATATGACAATTGAGTACTTTTCTACCACTGGTGATACTGGAGGCCCAAGTCCACAAAGACAGGCAGGCAGGAGTCAGGGTGATACTGGAGGGCCAAGTCCACAAAGACAGGCAGGCAGAAGTCAGGGTGATACTGGAGGGCCAAGTCCACAAAGACAGGCAGGCAGGAGTCAGGGTGATACTGGAGGGCCAAGTCCACAAAGACAGCCAGGCAGGAGTCAGGGTGATACTGGAGGGCCAAGTCCACAAAGACAGCCAGGCAGGAGTCAGGGTGATACTGGAGGGCCAAGTCCACAAAGACAGCCAGGCAGGAGTCAGGGTGATACTGGAGGGCCAAGTCCACAAAGACAGTCAGGGTGATTCTGGAGGCCCAAGACCACAAAGAGCCATGTAGGAGTCACATGTTATCATGATCTGTTGGTTTCAACGTAAAATATGTTTTATTTATCTAGGCAAGTCAGTTAAGAACAAATTCGTATTTACAATGATGTCCTACACAGGCCAAACTCGGACAACGCTGGGCCAATTGTGTTCTGTTCGACGTCCAAACGTCAGTCACTTGTACTGATCCAGGACAATGGATTAAAGTGAGCAAATTAAATTAATCTGCCTTTTTTGTTGAGTGCTCCAGCTCTTTTCTGCCTTGAATTAGTCTTTTTTGAGTAGTAGTATTTACTACAACTACTGGTGCTACTACTACCCCTGGTGCTACTACTTACTACTAGTACTACTCCTACTACTACCGCTGGTGCTACTACTACTACTAGTATTAGTGCTACTACTACCACTACTACTGGTGCTACTACTACTACTACTGGTGCTGCTACTACTACTACTACTACTACTACAGCTGGTGCTGGTGCTGGTGCTACTACAGCTACTACTACTGGTACTACTACTACTGGTGCTGCTACTACTACTACTACTACTACAGCTGGTGCTGGTGCTGGTGCTACTACAGCTACTACTACTGGTGCTACTACTACTACTACTACTACTACTACTACAGCTGGTGATGGTGCTACTACTACTGCATTATAGATAGACTCCTGATGGTAAATTGAATGGACTGTTCCTACCAATATAATCACATCTCTAGTGCATCATAAGGCCCAGTTTACAAGCATGGCAGAGTAATGAAGTGGACAGGTTGGAAAAGCCATCAGTGGACAGACAGACAGCGCACGTTGGCCCAGAGAAATGGACTATGCAGATTAATTAACTGTCCCGAGAGAACTATAAAGCAATGGTCATTACCAGTGGTTCCTGCAAAAACAGTTCATCTTTAAAATCCATAAAAATCCAACTTCTCATTTGACAATAAGGGCTATTTATTCCTAAGGGGGCAAGAACACATGGGGAAACATCTAAGCCAGCTAAAATAACATTTGATGTAAAAAAAATCATTGAGGTTAGTCTAGTATTTTTCTTGACCTTAGGCACAAATGAATCACATCAATTGTTGGGACAGACATGGGCTGTTCGGTCAGACAGTAGCTAAGCAAAATGTATGACAAATTCTTTACACTCATTCAAAAATATATAATTTGAGTTTGTACAACATGAATAAAGACATGTCCTACAGTATATAGTTATTAACCCTGAGCTTTAAGACAAGAGCTATTCTAAGACGTATTCCATGGGCTCAGATAGTAGGGGGGACATCTTTCTCATCTCTTTTGGGATGTGAAAAGGGGATTGAGTGTATAATAAAACTCCAGGGAGGCTGTTTTCATGATCTCCAGACAACTACTGGAATGGATCAAACAGCACAAAGAGAGATATATGGCAAACAATCATTTGACTCCTCTTTCCCCCTCCCCCCGATAAATGGTTTCTTCAAGAAAGACTGGATTTAAACCCTTCATTCTGAATTAGGAGATTCCCACACACACTCTCTGACAGCCTCCCACGCCGGATGGCCGTGTGCGTGCACTGCCGCAATGACACACTGCACACCCACTCTGGGGGCCAAAGAGAAAAGAAAAAACAAAGGCAGATTTCATTACACAGACACTTAGAAGGAGAATCAATACAGCCTTAGCAACATGTTACAGTGCTCTTCAAAACATCTCACATTGAAGGGCAGGAGATAGCAACGTCTGCTGGTAGTAAGAGGGCACTGACGTAGGAAATTGGTTGCATCACAGGTTTCCCCTCCCTGGCTGGTATTGAAGGAAGCTTGTGAGAGCTGGGATGATGCAGGGATGATGGCTGAGGAAAATGAAAGAAAATGAAAGAACTGAGACAGGAGCCCATTTAAGATGGTATAGAAGGGCCTACTGCAAATGTCATCATAGATTGCTAGTGATAGCCTATGTGGTCAAACAAAAAGCAAACAAAAAGTAGTGGATTATATGATGTAATATCTGATATCAAAGACAATAGTCCCCTCCTGTACTCCCAAGACTGAGTGGCCAAGCAAGACTCCAATACCATCATTAAGTTTGTTGACGACACAACAGTGGTAGGCCTGATCACCGACAACGACGAGACAGCCTATAGGGAGGTGGTCAGAGACTGGCAGTGTGGTGCCAGGACAACAACCTTTCCTTCAACGTGAGCAAGACAAAGGAGCTGATCATGGACTACAGGACAAGGAGGGCCAAACACGCCCCCTTTCACATCGATGGAGCTGTAGTGGAGCGGGTCGAGAATTTCAAGTTCCTTGGTGTCCACATCACCAACAAACTATCATGGTCCAAACACACCAAGACAGTCGTGAAGAGGGCACAACAATGCCTTTTTCCCCTCAGGAGACTGAACATACTTGGCATGGGTCCCCAGATCTTTAAAAAGTTCTACAGCTGCACCATCGAGTGTATCCTGACCGGTTACATCACCGCCTGGTATGCAAACTGCTTGGCATCCAACTAAGGCGCAACAGACGGTAGTGCGTACGGCCCAGTACATCACTGGGGCCAAGCTTCCTGTCATCCAGCGCCTCTATATCAGCCGGTGTCAGAAGAAGGCCCAAAAATTGGTCAAAGACTTCAGTCACCCAAGTCATAGACTGTTACCGCACAGCAAGCGGTAGCGGAGCGCCAAGTCTAGGTCCAAAAGGCTCCTTAACAGCTTCTACTCCCAAGCCATAAGACTGCTGAACAATTAATAAAATGGCCACCGGACTATTATATTGACCCCCCCTTTTGTTTTAACACCCCTGCTACTCTCTGTTTATTATCTATGGATAGTCACTTTACCCCTACCTACATGTACAATTTAACTTGACTAACCTGTACCCCCGCACATTGTCAGGACTGTCCTGTAAGGATTCAAATAAGTCAGATCAGCTTGCCAATAAATAACTTCAACCAGACCACCTCTCACCCTATAGAGGGGGGAGAAAGGAGCTGGTGGGGGGTTGACAGTTGTAAAACAAGGATTAGAACTTTCAGCTATCTCCCTCTCCAAATTCACACAGGAATGTGCCTTTGTTTCACAGACGTTTTCCCGGGAAATTCTAACACGTTCTAAAGTGAATACTGGAACAATAATTCTAACATAGAATGTGGGCCATCTAAAGAATAATAATGTAATTTTGCTTGTTTTTTTGTGATGTCATTAAAAATGTAAAAAGTCTCCATCCTCTACATTGAGTATGAAATATGAAAAATTATCAAAGTGTTTTTAAGAGAGGGATGTGATATTAGAAACTATAAGAGGAAATTGTTTCTATAACTTCGTACAAGTGAGTAGTCGCCGCCCCTTGAGTAAGGTCAGAGAGTGTGTCAGCCTCACGAACCACCCCTTTTGAATGAACTGTATAAAAGGATGGGTTAAGAATTAACATATCCGACCAGAGAGGCGTGTAGCTGCAGCTCACGTCCAAAGTGGTTCGAACTCTGAATATCAACATGAGGTAGAGGCGAGAAGCTCACCTCCTGGACAATCACTGGTACGGCTGATTAGCTGTCCTAAGTAAAGTATCTAGAAAAGCTCATTTAAGTGGGACCATCCACCACTTTTCAAACCATCATATTTTACTACTCTCATCACCCCAGTGAGAACCATCGATACGGCTGGCTAGCCTATCTTCAAATAATCATCTCCCAGAGCGAGTGGAAGCAGAGTCAGCTGAACTCTCTGCCATTGACAGTTTTTTCTATTGTCTCTTTTTGGTCCATTTAGATTGTTAATGTAGATTGTATACAAAACAAATCTTGTTGTAGGCTCCTAAGTGGACCATAAGATTAAAAACCAAACCAAATTAAGAAAATTAAACAAAAAAATAAAATAAAAAACGAAGTCACTCCACCAGAGTGTCTCTTTTGGGTCACTGTTGCCGGTCCCAAGCCCGGATAAAGGAGGAGGGTTGGAATTGTGACATTAAAAAAAAAACAAGAATCGACAGAAGAAAGTTAATTTGTAGTTCTAAACATATTTAGGGTGTTTTTTTACTCGCTTTGTGTCTCTCCCACGACGTTATTCCTCTCTTCAACAGCGTCCATCACAATTACATGCACATGATGCAAATTATGGAAATTAGGTGATGCCGTTATTTAGCGACTTTTAGGACAGCCAATAGCTACTTTCCTTACTGAGGAGTTGGCAACACTGGCAGAGACGAACTACAAGTTGAATTCAGTGAGATATACTCCTAAATTGACAGAGCAGTTTGTTTTAGCAATTTTACAGCTAGCTAGTTACTTCACATGCGGATATTGACTTTGGTATTATTGTGTGTAGCTACAGTTGAAGTCGGAAGTTTACATACACCTTGCCCACAAATCTTCTATAGGCTTGAGGTCAAGGCTTTGTGATGGCCACTAATACCTTGACTTTGTTGTCCTTAAGCCATTTTGCCACAACTTTGGAAGTATGCTTGGGGTCATTATCCATTTGCTGCCAAGCTTTAACTTCCTGACTGATGTCTTGAGATGTTGTTCAAATATATCCATATAATTTTCCTCCCTCATGAATGCATCTATTTTGTGAAGTGCACTAATCCCTCCTGCAGCAAAGCACCCCTACAACATAATGCTGCCACCCTTGTGCTTCACAGTTGGGATGGTGTTCTTTGGCTTGCAAGCCTCCCCCTTTTTCCTCCAAATATAACGATGGTCATTATGGCCAAACAGTTCTATTTTTGTTACATCAGACCAGAGGACATTTCTCCAAAAAGTCAGATCTTTGTCCCCATGTGAAGTTATAAACCATAGTCTGGCTTTTTTATGGCGGTTTTGGAGGAGTGGCTTCTTCCTTGCTGAGCAGCCTTTCAGGTTATGTTGATATAGAACTCGTTTTACTGTGGATATAGATACTTTTGTTCCGGTTTCCTCCAACATCTTCACAAGGTCCTTTGCTGTTGTTCTGGGATTGATTTGCACTTTTCAGACCAAAGTACGTTCATCTCTAAGAGACAGAACATGTCTCCTTCCTGAGTGGTATGACGGCTGTGTGGTCCCATGGTGTTTATACTTGCGTACTATTGTTTGTACAGGTGAACGTGGTACCTTCAGGGGTTTGGAAATTGCTCCCAAGGATGAACCAGACTTGTGGATGTCCACAAATTTTTCTGAGGTCTTGGCTGATTTATTTTGTTTTCCCATGATGTCAAGCAAAGAGGCACAAATACATCCACAGCTACACCTCCAATTGACTCAGATGATGTCAATTAGCCTATCAGAGGCTTCTAAAGACATAACGTCATTTTCTGGAATGGCACAGTCAACTTAGTGTATGTAAACTTCTGACCCACTGGAATTGTGATATAGTGAATTATAAGTGAAATAATCTGCCTATAAACAATAGTTGGAAAAATTACTTGCGTCATGCGCAAAGTAGATGTCCTAACAGACTTGAAAAAACTATAGTTTGTTAACAAGACATTTGTGGAATGGTTGAAAAACAAGTTTTCATGACTCCAACCTAAGTGTATGTAAAATTCAGACTTCAACTGTATAGACAGATACCTTGGACTAAATAAAGTAATGTTTACAGAGGGTATATACAGTATGAAAGTATAGCAATAAAAGGTATAAACTGTCATTAAGGCACATCACTGATACAACCTGCGTGACAAACCAACCTCCCAACAAGCTCAGGTTGTTGTGACCTGACCTGAATGACCCGATAGGAAAGAACTAAGAGACCTGATACTTCAGACACCTGGGACAGCAACTCTACATCAATCAAAAGCTGCTGGTAATGGAGAAGTGTGTGTGTGTGTAACTGGATAAGTATATTAGAGAGCAATGAGCTTCACAAAGAAAGCTGATTATGCGTCACTAAGGAGTAGGTAAGCTGTGCCTCCCAGTCTGCCAGGAGTGTCCCCTGGTTTGTTGGTTGGCATGCACCATTAAGGTTACATCTGTAAATTACGAGTCGTACGCACTGTGTGGAAACACTGGACATAATGCAATGGGACACATGAGAACATGGCAGTAATTTACTAGTGTGTTTTTGACCTCTAAAATAAACTCAATGGCCAGTTTATTAGGTACCCCATTCACAAAAATGGTTCGCGCCTACAGACAGTGAGTCACTTGGCTATATAAAGCAGGCAGACAGGCATCGAGGCAGTCAGTTACTGTTTGATTGAATGTTAGAATGGGCAAAACGAGTGATTTCCGGGCACACATTAGGTCTCTTGACACCAATTGAGCAACGTTGGAACACCATACCTTGTAGAATCCATGCCCCGAGAATTCAGGCTGTTCTGGGTGCAAAGGGGTGTCTGACCCGGTACTAAGTAAACTGGCCACTGGGTATGGGGGCTGACAGGGGCATACACAACAACACTGCTAAGGATGCTTAAATAGCCAAGTTTAGCCATTTGTTTGTAATGTGAGTAGCAAAGATCAGTTTCTCACAACACTGATACCAAGAGGATCCACCTGTCTGTACATAGCTAGCAAATCAGCCATGTAAGTGTAAGAGAGCCATGCTATCACATCTCTAGCCCCCTCCAAAGAGCGACCTGATGGACGACTATCTGAAGAGCATGCAGATGCATCTAGGGATCAAAGTGCTCCTGCTGCAGGACACCAACAGCCTGGAGGCTCAGCTCAGCACCCAGCAGACCAGGGTAAATAACTCCATGCTACGAGACGGTCAGATGACCTCCTGCTTCCTCAAGCACTGAGTGAACGGGGCCGCCTTCCACACCCAGATTCTAATTCACAAGGCTCGAATGGAGAAGGGTATAGGGGACAATTGCATTTTATCACCTCCACTGATCCTCAACACGGGGCCCCCACAAGGGTGCGTGCTCAGCACCCTCCTGTACGCACTGTTCACTGCGTGGCCATGCACGCCTCCAACTCAATCATCAAGTTTGCAGACAACAGTAGTAGGCCTGATTACCAACCATGACGAGACAGCCTACAGGGAGGAGGAGAGCGCCCTGGGAGAGTGGTGACAGGAAAATAACATCTCATTCAACGTCAACAAAATGAGCTGATCATGGACTTCAGGAAACAGCAGAGGGTGCACGCCCCTATCCACATCGACGGTACAGTAGTGGAGAATGTGGAAAGCTTCAAGTTCCTCTGCGTACACATCACTGACGATCTGAAATGGTCCACCCACACAGACAGTGTGGTGAAGAAGGTGTAACAGCGCATCTTCAACCTCAGGAGGGTGAAGAAATTTGACTTGGCTCCTAAAACCCTCACAAACTGGCTGTATCACAGCCTGGTACGGCAACTGCCCCACCTGCAACTGCAGGGCTCTCCAGAGGGTAGTGAGGTCTGCCAAACACATCACCCGGGGCAAACTACCTGCCCTCCAAGACACCTACAGCACCCGATGTCACAGGAAGGCCAAACAGATCATCAAGGACAACAACCGGCCATTGCCTGTTCACCCCGCTATAATCCAGAATGCGAGGTCAGTACAGGTGCATCAAAGATGGGACCAAGAGACTGAGAAACAGCTTCTATCTCAAGGCCATCAGACTAAAATAGCCATCACTAGCCGGCTTCCACACAGTTACGCAACCATGCACCTTAGAGGATGCTGCCCTATGTACATAGACTTGGAAACAATGGTCACTTTAATAATGTTTAAATAATGATTACATACTGCATTACTCATCTCATATGTATATACTGTATTCTTTTCACTGTATTTTAGTCAATGTCACTCCGAATTTTCTCAATCTAATACAGTGCCTTGCGAAAGTATTCGGCCCCCTTGAACTTTGCGACCTTTTGCCACATTTCAGGCTTCAAACATAAAGATATAAAACTGTATTTTTTTGTGAAGAATCAACAACAAGTGGGACACAATCATGAAGTGGAACGACATTTATTGGATATTTCAAACTTTTTTAACAAATCAAAAACTGAAAAATTGGGCGTGCAAAATTATTCAGCCCCTTTACTTTCAGTGCAGCAAACTCTCTCCAGAAGTTCAGTGAGGATCTCTGAATGATCCAATGTTGACCTAAATGACTAATGATGATAAATACAATCCACCTGTGTGTAATCAAGTCTCCGTATAAATGCACCTGCACTGTGATAGTCTCAGAGGTCCGTTAAAAGCGCAGAGAGCATCATGAAGAACAAGGAACACACCAGGCAGGTCCGAGATACTGTTGTGAAGACGTTTAAAGCCGGATTTGGATACAAAAAGATTTCCCAAGCTTTAAACATCCCAAGGAGCACTGTTCAAGCGATAATATTGAAATGGAAGGAGTATCAGACCACTGCAAATCTACCAAGACCTGGCCGTCCCTCTAAACTTTCAGCTCATACAAGGAGAAGACTGATCAGAGATGCAGCCAAGAGGCCCATGATCACTCTGGATGAACTGCAGAGATCTACAGCTGAGGTGGGAGACTGTCCATAGGACAACAATTGCACAAATCTGGCCTTTATGGAAGAGTGGCAAGAAGAAAGCAATTTCTTAAAGATATCCATAAAAAGTATTGTTTAAAGTTTGCCACAAAGTTTGCCACAAGCCACCTGGGAGACACACCAAACATGTGGAAGAAGGTGCTCTGGTCAGATGAAAGGGAAGGACAGGGAAGATGGTTAAAATTGATGGGAAGATGGATGGAGCCAAATACAGGACCATTCTGGAAGAAAACCTGATGGAGTCTGCAAAAGACCTGAGACTGGGACGGAGATTTGTCTTCCAACAAGACAATGATCCAAAACATAAAGCAAAATCTACAATGGAATGGTTCAAAAATAAACATATCCAGGTGTTAGAATGGCCAAGTCAAAGTCCAGACCTGAATCCAATCGAGAATCTGTGGAAAGAACTGAAAACTGTTGTTCACAAATGCTCTCCATCCAACCTCACTGAGCTCGAGCTGTTTTGCAAGGAGGAATGGGAAAAAATGTCAGTCTCTCGATGTGCAAAACTGATAGAGACATACCCCTAGCGACCCCAAGCGACTTACAGCTGTAATCGCAGCAAAAGGTGGCGCTACAAAGTATTAACTTAAGGGGGCTGAATAATTTTGCACGCCCAATTTTTCAGTTTTTGATTTGTTAAAAAAGTTTTAAATATCCAATAAATGTCGTTCCACTTCATGATTGTGTCCCACTTGTTGTTGATTCTTCACAAAAAAATACAGTTTTATATCTTTATGTTTGAAGCCTGAAATGTGGCAAAAGGTCGCAAAGTTCAAGGGGGCCGAATACTTTCGCAAGGCACTGTATATATATATTTCTTAATTCCATTCTTTTAGATGTGTGAATTGTTAGATACTAGCTCCAACAGTGCAGTAGTAACACAAGCATTTCACTACACCTGCAATAACATCTGCTAAATATGTGTATGTGACCAATACAATTTCATTTGATTTGAATGCACAAAAACAGGTGAGGAGATCCTGAGGCCTATCGTGTGGCCCATTTTTTTTTAAGGTATCTGTGACCAACACATGCATATCTGTATTCCCAGTCATGTGAAATCCATAGATTAGGGCCTAATGAATGTATTTCAATTGACTGATTATCATATGAACTGTAACTCATTAAAATCAATGAAATTGTTGCATTTATATTTTTGTTCAGTATATACACTACCAGTCAAACGTTTTAGAACACCTACTCATTCAAGTTTTTTTTTATTTTTACTATTATCTACATAATAGCGAAGACATCAACACAATGAAATAACACATATGGAATAATTTAGTAACCAAAAAAAGTGTTAAACAAATCAAAATATATTTTATTTTTGAGATTCTTCAAATAGCTACCATTTGCCTTGACGACAGCTTTGCACACTCTAGGCATTCTCTCAACCAGCTTCATGAGGAATGCTTTTCCAACAGCCTTGAAGGATTCCCCACATATGCTGAACAGTAACTGTTGTTGGCTGCTTTTCCTTCACTCTATGGTCCGACTCATCTCAAACCATCTCAATTTGGTTTAGGTTTGGGGATTGTGGAGGCCAGGTCATCTGATGCAGCACTCCATCCCTCTCCTTCTTGGTAAAATAGCCCTTACACAGCCTGGAGGTTGTCATGGAAAATGACATAGTAATCACGCAATCCCGTGTTTTACTGTTTAAAGAATTGTCTCTTGTTATATGCTAGTGTTTTTGCTAACCTGATACAAACTTGTGTTTGTGGGACTTAGCTGTATGATTAAGATTCTTATGACTAAGTTCCGCTTGGGTGCGACATCCCGTGGGTTTACTATCTACAGAAAGTCACATGTATGGAAACTTACAGAAAATAGCACATTATAGTGTTTTGCTGTTGTGAATGCAGTTAGACGGTTGAGCCCTCGGGTCATCAACCTTGTGCTACCTTAAGTCTGCACAGACAACTAATGACCTTTAACACACTATCTGCTGACTGCCACGTAAACAAAAAGGGGTTCTATTTCCTCTATAAAAGCAGAGACCCGGCTATGTTTGTTAAGCTTTCAACTCTGAACCATTCTTGGTGATGGTTGATTTGCTTCATTTGGGCAAATCTTATAATAAAAGTGTTGTTTGAAAGAATCTGCAGTCTCTCTTCCCTTTGATTAGATATTCCACAACAAGGTGTGTTGGGTCATTGTCCCACTAAGCCCAAACCAGATGGGATGGCGTATCGCTGCAGAATGCTGTGGTAGCCGTGCTGGTTAAGTGTAGCTTGAATTCTAAATAAATCACAGACAGTGTCACTAGCAAAGCACCCCCACACCATAACACCTCCTCTTCCATGCTTTACGGTGGGAAATACACATGTGGAGATCATCGTTTCAACCTACTCTGCATCTGACATAGACACGGTGGTTGGAACCAAAAATCTCCAATTTGGATCCAGACCAAATTTCCACCGGTCTGATGTCCATTGCTCATGTTCCTTGGCCCAAGCAATTCTCTTCTTATTATTGGTGTCCATTAGTAGTGCTTTTCTGGAGTCAATTCAACCAGGAAGGCCTGATTCACACAGTCTCCTCTGAACAGTTGATGTTGAGATTTGTCTGTTACTTGAACTCAGTGAAGCATTTATTTGGGCTGCAATTTCTGAGGCTGGTAACTCTAATGAACCTATCCTCTGCAGCAGAGGTAACTCTGGGTCTTCCTTTCCTGTGGCGGTCCTCATGAGAGACAGTTTCATCATAGCGCTTGATGGTTTTTGCGAATTTCAAAGTTCTTGATATTTTCTGTATTGACTGAACTTCATGTCTTAAAGTAATGATGGACTGTCTTTTCTCTTTGCTTATTTGAGCTGTTCTTGCCATAATATGGACTTGGAATTTTACCAAATAGGGCTGTCTTCTGTATACCACCCCTACCTTGGCTCAAACGCATAACATTTTTTACTTAAGGCACACATGTTAATTGAAATTAATTCGAGGTGACTACCTCATGAAGCTGGTTGAGAGAATGACATGAGTGTGCAAAGCTGTCATCAAGGCAAAGCGTGACTATTTGAAGAATCTCAAATATATTTTGATTTGTTTAACACTTTTTTGGTTACTACATGATTCCATGTGTTATTTCATAGTTTTGATGTCTTCACTATTATTCTACAATGTAGAAAATAGTACAAATAAAGAAAAACCCTTGAATGAGTAGGTGTTCTAAACATTGACTTGTTCTGTGTATATACAGTATACTGCATATATTTATTTAACAGTGGAAAGCTGCATTTTGTACCATGTACTGCATATGATGGTCAATCTTAACATCACAGAGATGATAGGTATTGATTTAGTTTAAGTATCAACATGTGTTGGGATATCAACATGTCTTACTCTATATTCCTTGTGGTTTCTCCCATCTTGTTGATAAGCTGCAATGTTCAGCTTTTATTTTGTATGGGTTGTGGGCTGGAGGGGAGGGTCAGCTGTTTGTGCTGGGAGGCTGTTCAAAACGTAATTGCTCATTTACAGTTGGCAACTACAGCCCTAACTGGCCCGATAAATGTGTTGCTGAGACGACAGAAGGACAGCTTTTTTGTGCAATGTTGTTTTGATGTTAAATCTCTTTTCAAAAGGGAGGCAGTGAGAATAGACGAGAAGCACAAAATACACTGTGACAAAACAGACTGTGTTGTCTGCATGGCACTACTTTATACATCCTATTCATAGATAGATTTAAAAAAGGTTTAAAAAAAAAGAAGAGGTATTGAATTCAAACACAGTAACACCAGTTGACACATTCATCTTGAAGTGGAAGCATAAAGCAGTTTCTCAAACTTTGTGCCAGGGACCGGCAAGGCATGGCCTTCTTCCGTGGGACCGCTTGGGTACAAAATTGACAATCGCTTTTTAAAATTCAAAATACACATTTTTCTATGCGTTTCTCTATGATATCTACTATCCTAACACAGAATTGCTTAAGATAGTAATAACATGGACCATCAAACAATTTGATTTTAGGATCACCTCGGGGTATCAGAAACAAATGTGTAAACCATTTTTGGGGATAAAACTAGAGTTTGGCCTCCCTGACATTATCTAAACAAATTCAAATAACATACAAAGATATGTCAAATCAGGTAGGCCAAATTTTAATTTGAAGGAATTATGGTTTGTAGTGATTGAAATGCATCAGAAAGTATTGGGAAATTCAGGAAAATTATCATCATGTAATTATTGTGTGTGTGTAGAAAATGCAATTTTCTAACAGTCCCTTCTAGCTTGTCCTGTGCGGCTTGTGAGCGTTAGCAGAGGGAAACAGAAGCCACACACGTGTTCATGGGAGTTATAGCTCTCAGGAATTGTTAATAGCCGACAGCTAAAGTTAGAGCGACATTCGTAGGATGAAAACAGACTCCGCTCTATCAACCGCTAAGCGGACATTGGAGATTACTAACGTAACTGTGGTTCTATGAACTAAACATTCAGTGGATTTAGACAAACCAGAGCAATCAGCAGGACTTTTACATGAGGGATATGCCGCAGACCAACAGGCATTCCTCCACAGACCAGCGCCGGTCCACAGACCTGGGATTGAGGCTGATTTCACGGAATTACTCACTATTGGGTGAACAGAGAACACAGGTTCAGAAGTAGCCCTGAGGTCAACATGAAGATATATTAAGCGAAAAATTCAACGCTCAGGAGGAACACTTCATTCTACTGTTCAACCACCACTGTATGCCCACGTCAGTCCAATTACAAGAGTCAAGAGCCAGACGCCTCAGTGAATTGCGTTTAATTAAAAACAGATTAGAAAGGTTGGTACCATGACACTACAATTAACCCCAACAACCAAATTGTGTCTATCTTTCCTAAATTAACTCAATAAAACTTGTCTTCACCTTTCGATACTCCATTTTCCAGGGGGACATAAATACAAGAAAAGCAATTAGTGTAACAAAACATATGCAATTTAGAGACTATGACATCAATAAAACAGTATATTACATATTCTAAAAAACATCTATACACTAATGGTGGCTACACAACACATCAACTTTACATTTATTTATTATCGGTCTCATATCCCATAACTTAAACTGTCACTCAATTTGTAATCCGAACAGTGATTGGCGACAAAGCTAGCTCGTCTGTTTGCAAGTCACCTCCGGGGAACCTTGCAAGGTGGGCAAAGCTTGGGTTGCTTCACAAGCCTCTCTGTCAATCATCACTAAATCCAGTGCACACACTTAACAAATCAGGCACACTGCTAACAATGTATTCCATCTCACAACGCTTATAGACATGTGTGCTACACATGTGTTCACAGGCCAGATGTCTACTTCAGCTTTAAGCAAATCTATGAATTATACGTGATTTCGAGATTTGTTTGGAGGTCAGTGAAAAACTCAAAATCGCTTGCACTTCCTGGTTCTATTTTGAAGTAGCGTATGTTTGGGTGCATCCCTCTTCCTATGCCAAACAGCTCTCTAACAAGTACAGCATCCATTATGTCACCTGGGTATGCAATGCCTCTCTATTTTTACGAGATTAGTACAACTACCCATTGTTTGTGTTTACATTTGTTTCTTTATGAATAATGTACTCGGTTCACCTCTATGTTAATCTTCAATGGCCTCGCAATACTTCAGTGCTGCTAACCTTTTTCTCGCTCTCTTCCTGCATCCAATGTGTATACCATAAGATTGGTCTCAACCTCAGACCCAGAGGAGTGAATTAAATTCCATGCACCTATGAGGGCACTTGCCAAAAGTGAGCCTCTGAAGGGTATAATTATCAGCGCTCAATAAATACACTGAACAAAAATATAAACGTAACAATTTCAAAGATTTTACTGAATTACAGTCAGGGGTGAAAGTAGATGTAATTTCTTACCGATACCGAGCACGCTTTTTTTTTTATACTACAAAAATGACAGGGTAGCCTACTCTGCTGACACTGACAAACAGATGAATAAAAACAATGTTGTCTGATCCATATAAATCAGCCTCAGAAAAAGGGAGACAAATACAACATGACATCCATCTTACCTGGAGGAGGAAATTATTGTTCAAAAGCAAACTAAAAAGTGGCACTGACCCAATGATTAAGACAGTGAATATGTAAACTCACCGGGGATATGGCACATGTTCTCGGCTGGTGCCAATAAGACAGGCTACTGTTCGCTTAATTAAGTTAAGAATAATGCTAACTAAAAGACAGATTGAAGTCTTTTCATTGTCTTCTCTTTACAGCAATAGCTATTTATTTTCCAAACAGTTTCTCCACGATTGTATTTTTAAATATTGCGATATGCCTAGCTGGGTCTCTCTGCTTTTCACTGACAGTCGCAATTTAACAATCATCTATTTGGTATTTGCAGCGCGCGCTGCTCAAATGACGACCCCTTCCGACTGTAGGCTATGAGATTTAAAACAATCCACAGGTTATTTATTTATTTATTAACTAATAATCCTCTGTGGCCAAATCATGCTTTCTGGTGTAGTAGCCTACTTTTTATGATTTGTATTCGTTTCTGTATGGACAGGAGTAAGCAAATTAGGCTATATAATTTTGGCAATTCAATTTATTTTACTTCAGGGAAAGCTTAGCTTCCCCTAGCCTTATAGACAGCCGCCTATGCTTTTTAATGTGGCATAAACAACCAGTCAAAATGTTTTCATCTGATTGTCAAACAATCACTTAACAAAGCACATTTGTTCACTCACAAAATTATTTCAGCATCCGAGCCCCAACAGTGCACTGTGCATCCGCAATTTGATGAATGGAAAGAAACATCGGTTAGAAAACACCTACATGTATTGTATTGACATTTTGCGATTGTCATTAGGCCTACACACACTGAATTGATGTTATCCAAGTGCACCTTGATCTCAGCCACTCATCTCCACCTTGACAAAATGTAAGTGTTCTCCATAAACCACAACGCAATTTGGAGTGTATACCACCCGCTTTATCTGTGAATTCGAAAAATGTTCATGCTGATTACATGCAATAATGTTAAATAATGGTGTAATCGGAAAGAGTTTTTGGGGCATGTTGTGTGATAGGCTCACGTTTTACCCATACGGCAGTACCTGACCATATCGCCTTACTTTCACCCCTGGCTACAGTTCATATAAGGAAAGCAGTCAATTGAAATAAATTCATTAGGCCCTAATCTATGGATTTCACATGACTGGGAGAAAAGGTAGGGCGTGGATCAGAAAACACATCTCCTTCACATACGGTTGATCAGGCTGTTGATTGTGGCCTCCTCTTCAATGGCTGTGCGGAGTTGCTGGATATTGGCGGGAACTGGAACACCCTGTCGTACACGTCGAACCAGAGCATCCCAAGCTTGCTGAATGGATGGCATGTCTTGTGAGTATGCAGGCCATAGAAGAACTGGGACATTTTCAGCTTACAGGAATTGTGTACAGATCCTTGTGACATGGGACTGTGCACTATCATGCTGATACATCAGGTGATGTCGGCGGATGAAAGGAACAACAACGGGCCACAGGATCTCGTCATGGTATCTCTGTGCATTCAAATTGCCACCGATAAAATGCAATTGTGTTCGTTGTCCATAGCTTATGCCTGCCCATACCATAACTCCACTATGGGACACTCTGTTCACAATGGATGACACCACACGATGCCATGCATGCTGTCTGCCATCTGCCCGGTACAGTTGTGAAGAGCACACTTCGCCATTTGCCCACTGAAGTTGGTTATGACACCGAAATGCAGTCAGGACCATGTCAGGACCATGGTTAGGATGACAAGCACGTAGATGAGCTTTCCCGAGATGGTTTCTGACTGTTTGTGCAGAAATTCTTTGATGTTGCAAACCCAGTTTCATCAGCTTTCCAGGTGGCTGGTCTCAGACGATCCCGCAGGTGAAGAAGCCGGATGTGGAGGTATGATAGAATTTAAAGTGCCTTAATTATAACAAAACAAATACAGAATCATAATGTGTAAGTAATATGCTGTTCAATTATCAATGTTGATTATACAATCTGTGTGCTCTATTGATGTCTGATCTGAATTGTATAGTTTATACCTAGGACTTCCTATAGGGGCACACAGGGCTTCCCAGCTCACTCCTTACAAGTGACTTGAAGCCAAATCTCTGTGTGATTTATTTATATATTTCCCCATTAGGTATGAATGTAATTTTGAATGTATTTGTTAATGTCAGAATGTTACAGGCGTTACTGTGTTATTTAGTCAGCGGCAAAGGTGTTTAAAACATTCAAATGTGTTATTTGTATGTCTAGACCACTTCGAACTTAGCCGTTTTGCTAGCTAGCTTGCTAGAAGGCTGCTCACTTGCATGAGGTGACTTCATGATCAGAGCCCGAGAGAGACCGCGCACAGCTCCTGTGTGTCTGGGTGAAAAAGAACAATGGAAAACTTTTGGCAAATGTGAACGTTGTTATCTAAAGCACTATTTTCTACCTAATGATTGATTTTACATGAAAAGACTCATTACAAGTGACTTGAAGCAGAAGCTACATCTGTGTGATTTATTTCTAGATTTCCCCCTTTAAGGGGTATAACAGAGGTCCTGGGCTGGTGTGGTTACACGTGGTCTATGAGGCCGGTTGGACATACTGCCAAATTCTCATGCCAATTGCATGCTCCCTCAACTTGAAACATCTGTGTTTTGTGACAAAACTGCACATTTTTAGAGTGGCCTTTTATTGTCCCCTGCACAAGGTGCACCTGTGTAATGATCATGTTGTTTAATCAGCTTATTGATATGCCACACCTGTCATGTGGATGGATTATCTTGGCAGGGATGTAAACACATTTGTACACAAAATTTGAGAGAAATAATATGTTTGTGCATATGGAACATTTCTGCGATCTTATTTCAAGTCATGAAACATGGGACCAACACTTTACATGTGGCGTTCATATTTTTATTCAGTATAGATGAATAATAGTAGTTTCTGTTTTCAGACTGAAAGGATGGGAGAGAAAATGAGATATGCAAAAACAAAACAAAACAATCAGCTAGCTTCAAGAAATAAGGGCTAGATTCAACTCTGAGCGCCGAAGATCCCCATTATAGACCGATTGAAAATAAAAGGGAATTTAGGATTGAGCCGTATGTAGTGTTTAGCGTGACTGCAGTCTCCACAAACGCGGGAACATTCCGTTTAAATATGAAATCTTCCGCGCTCCGGATTGAATCTAGGCCTTAGTCTCACGTGTCTGATTCAGCACGTTAGTCTGCAATATGAACACTGCAGGTGTTTGAACTGAGACGTTAAACTATACGGCAGGGAGACGTACTGTACCTCAGATAACTAGATTGTTTCAGGTCAACCTTGTGTTCTCTACAGGTATGAAAATAAATAGCTGTTTCGTTCTGAAATTACAAAAACACCCAAAGGGATGAAACATGGAATATATTTTAGACATTTTTATTGACAGTTGATTCATACAGTAATCTTAAAGAAAGGAATAGTCCACTGGGCAAAGCTGTTGAGTACTACTGTTATGTGTATTTTGAAACCCCTTGATGATTACATCTGTTATTATTTATGAGGACTTTGCTGCAGCCGAGTTTGGCAGTTCAAACACTTAAAGTAAATGTATAAGTGGACAAGACTAGTTAAATAAAGCACACAATCTTTAATCTACTGAAAAAGTGCAAAGTGTTACTCATCTGCTAAAATGTCTTTAATGGATGACTGGGCTTTTTAAAGAATGTTCCTGAACATGCCTATTGTAGGGGTATTTTACTGTAAACTTAATGATAGCATTACAAATAGATTACAGGTATAAATAAATGATCAGAATTTTAAAATGTTAAATATAAAAGTCTTAATAATGTTAAATGACAAATGAACTAATGACATACACTTACTGTATATCCTTCTTGATTCAAATACACATTTGAAAATACGTTTTTCTGCTAACTTTAGCATCCCGCAAACGTTTTGCAGAGCGACTTACTGTGGATACATTTGGCGCAGTGGTCTAAGGCACAGCATCTCAGTTGCCAACTGAGCAACTAGAGATCCTGGTTCGAGTCCAGGCGGAGAGACCTATGGTGCGGCGCACAATTGGCCCAGTGTAGTCCGGGTTAGGGGAGGGTTTGGCCGGCAGGGATGTCCTTGTCCCATCGCCCTCTAGTGACTCCTGTGGCAGACCGGGCGCATGCACGCTGACACGGTCACCAGGTGAACGGTGTTTCCTACGAGACATTGGTGTGGCTGGCTTCCGGGTTAAGCAGGTGTTGTGTCAAGAAGCAGTGTGGCTTGGTTGTGTTTCAGAGGACCATGACCTTTGCCTCTCCCGAGTCCGTACAGGAGTTGCAGCGATGAGACAAGACTGTAACTACCAATTGGATATCATAAAAGCATGGGCTTACCTTGGTCTCTCCTTACAAAATATCACTTTTTTTTACATGACAGCAGTTTGATGTGATGCAAATTGTTTGGGGAAAAATATGAATTGTATTTTATACCGTTATATTTAATGATATTCTGAGCCTATTCAAAAATACTGTATATGTGTTGACTGATTAGGGTAGCCTGGTAAGTGTGCCTTGTCTGTTTAAGGAACAAAATCACTATTGGTTTCATGTGCATGGCGCAGCCATTTAGAATATAGGCTGCACAGACCAGTAACAAAATTTCAACTCAAAATATGCCATTCTATTCTTCTTGAAAACACATTTTATTAGTCTTATGTTTCTTAGGACCTGCCAAAAACATATTTGTGATGGTGTATATTCAATGAATTTATTCAAATACACCTCCCACTCCTAATCTTGCCGGCATGTGCACGGGAGGTATGAGAGGCTTATCCCGACTCTAAAAAGCATTACCTTTTTTTTTTTAAACAAGCAAAGGCTGTCTGTAAAAGGTATGAGATGAAGAAGTCATCTTTCGTCTTTGTTGTGAGTGGAGGGGGAGGGGCTTGGTGTCTGTGGAGCGAGAAGAGACAAAAAAATACATCAAACGCTCATAAAAATGAACATCAAATAAAAACCTAGATTCTTGTGACATAGGCATTTGAAACATCACGCCAACAAATATATTTGAATATATCATATTAATTTGATATATCGCCCAGCCTTATTTGTACATAAGAGAAGACATTCTTGGGGGGGGGGGGGGCTTCCAATGACCAATCTGTTCATTCCTAAACAAGTGTTCACGGAGGCCTGAATGAAGTGCATACATTCTCAGATAAGGGAAACATGTCGCAAAGTATAAAAGGCTAACACAGGTAGGTATGCACGCCGTGTTAGACCACCCTGTGTTATACCATCCGATCTGCCCAGCTACTGCTGTTCAGTCATGTTGAGAAGTCATTTAAAATAAGACATTTGCCAAGTGAGTCAAAGACAGGTGAAATAGAAGGCACCGCTTCACATGATTCATGTTTCCCTCATCCTACAGGGCATGGGGCCAGTTCTTTTGACACGCAGTAATGGCCAGGTATTGACGGCAGATAATAAATATTGGTGATGAGTTTCCTGTCCATGTTGTACTCAGCGAGCACACTGATGAGTTTTGCCAGAGTGAAGGAAGAGTTGAACTCAAGACAACTGACACTGTTGTTAGACCTCAGCCAGGGGGGCAAATTCATCTGCTCATCACAGAGAATCCTCTGCTTCCTCTTATTTGGAATCTAATATTTTTAGAAAATATCAAAGTGGAGTTAAGCCGGAATTAAATGTCCAAATCTAACCACACCTGGAGTCTTAATTGGGGATAGAGAAAGCAGCCAAAGTGACATTTTGAAAGCGGGCCACAAAGCAGGCATCCAGCCAGTCTCTGTGGAGTTGGACATCATGTTCATGTTGACACCAGATGCTGAGCTGCCAAGGCCTCCTCCGTGCTTCTGCTGCAGTCACGGGACTGGTGCAGATGAAAAGGAAACGAGCACAGAGATCTAACCCAGTGAGTGGACACAGGGGTGGTGTGGTCCAGCGACCCAGAGATAGGAGTGGTTTTGTCCATTCCCCAAGAAGCAGTGGTGGTTTGGTCCAGTCCTCAACACTATGCATGTTATTGAGTTTTTGTAAATATATTTTTTTACTACTGGCTTTAGGATACTCACACTTTCCCCAGACAAACTCAAACTGGACATTTCAGCATCTAGAATGTATGACGGACATAAAACCTTTACAATCATTTTGGCTCATATACAATACTGTAACGACCCTGCTGTTTCATTACAATACGTATTACTCTGAGAACAGTTAAATTACTACAGTTGATTTTTCATATTCATATATACAGGATTTATACAAACAAAAACAAGAGTTGCAGAGTTGAAAGTATAAAGAAATGAATAAGAGTACAGGCAAAACACAACAGCTTAAGCCTCTGTATGAGTAGGCAGGATGTCTCTTGTTATTCGCAACATTAAATCATCTCTTGAAGTCGTGAACCAGTAAAGCACTGTGTTCTGGCATCCAGACATAGTTGCCTTCTGCCGTTCTTCAGATCAACACCAGAGTGGGGAGGCAGAGAGTGCAGACAGACAGAAGTCAGATCAACACCAGAGTGGGGAGGCAGAGAGTGCAGACAGACAGAAGTCAGATCACAATACCACAGTAAGATCCAAGACATGTTACAGTAAGTACATTCAGCAGTAAAGCAGTTTCAAGAGCAATAACCCCTTCCTACCCCCCTCCTTTCATCTGTGTTCCCAGACAGAGGTTCAGTCAGTCAGTTAGGTAATGTCCTCTTGTTGGCCACAGAAACAGGTGAAGAGAGAGGGCAGAGAGGAGGGACTTGTTCCAGTCTTTTAGTCCGTAGCTGAGCCAGCTCCAGGACTTGAGTCTTTACTTAAACGGACAATCTCCTGAGACAGAACTTCAAGGTCCTAAAAAAAGACAAACATAAATTGCTATTTTAATACCACAAAGCTGAGTAGCAAACCAAAACCTCTGTTCATTCCTGGCATTTTCATATCCAAAACTCTTTCATCCTCGCTCATTCTGAAGTACTGTAGCTAATGAAATACCAAACATCAGAGAGTTCATGCAAGGTGTTGGGAAACAACTGTAACATTGACAATTGTAGCATGGAGACTATATAATATCAACCAAATCAACATTTCCTTCAGCCAGGGTGCAGGGGAGCCATTTAGCAGACAGACTCAGGTTCAGCTGCAATCTCTTACCAGAAAAAGCCAATGTCCCTCCCTCTGTGTGCTCACTCTAAAGCAAGAGCCATCAAATATTAACAGGGCTGTTTGTTTCTGGGCTAGTGGCTCCAACAGGCACTGAATATTCATGACTCGCTGCTTGCCGCTGCCCACCAAATCCATAGAGAGGATGGGGGGTGAACCTGCCCACCTACAGGTTCACCAGTATCGAGCGCAATCATCACAGCACCCTTTGTCATTCTGCACTTTGTGGGCTGCGACACGGCTTCATCATGCTCCAGCACACGATTAGGAGCCCATGGCTGAAAGGCTACTTGGTAGCAGCGGTGAGGGAGGGACGGTGAGGGAGGGAGGGATGGGGAAGGAAGGAGGGACGGTGAGAGTGGGACGGGGGAAGGAGGGACGGTAAAAGTGGGACGGGGGAAGGAGGGACGGTGAGGGAGGGAGGGATGGGGAAGGAAGGAGGGACGGTGAGAGTGGGACGGGGGAAGGAGGGACGGTGAAAGTGGGACGGGGGAAGGAGGGACGGTGAGGGAGGGAGGGATGGGGAAGGAAGGAGGGACGGTGAGAGTGGGACGGGGGAAGGAGGGACGGTGAAAGTGGGACGGGGGAAGGAGGGACGGTGAGGGAGGGAGGGATGGGGAAGGAAGGAGGGACGGTGAGCGTGGGACGGGGGAAGGAGGGACGGTGAGAGTGGGACGGGGGAAGGAGGGACGGTGAGGGAGGGAGGGATGGGGAAGGAAGGAGGGACGGTGAGAGTGGGACGGGGGAAGGAGGGACGGTGAAAGTGGGACGGGGGAAGGAGGGACGGTGAGAGTGGGACGGGGGAAGGAGGGACGGGGGAAGGAGGGACGGGGGAAGGAGGGACGGTGAGAGTGGGACGGGGGAAGGAGGGACGGTGAGAGTGGGACGGGGGAAGGAGGGACGGGGGAAGGAGGGACGGTGAGAGTGGGACAGGGGAAGGAGGGACGGGGAGAGTGGGACGGGGGAAGGAGGGACGGGGAAAGGAGGGACGGGGAGAGTGGGACGGGGGAAGGAGGGACGGGGGAAGGAGGGACGGTGAGAGTGGGACGGGGGAAGGAGGGACGGGGGAAGGAGAAGTGGAAGAGGAGAGGAATGAGGGTGGCTCTACATGGTTGCTCTCCCCTACAGCTTTCTCTCATAAGTGCTTAATTAGATCAGGATTTTCTCATTTAATTTGGATAAAAGCAAACAGTTACATTGCTGTTAACAAGTCTGGCACAACTAGCCACCAGAGCAGGGCTGCTTATGTCAGAGCCTGCAGCCTCTTCTTCCACAACTAGCCACCAGAGCAGGGCTGCTTATGTCAGAGCCTGCAGCCTCTTCTTCCACAACTAGCCACCAGCGTAGGGCTGCTTATGTCAGAGCCTGCAGCCTCTTCTTCCACAACTAGCCACCAGAGTAGGGCTGCTTATGTCAGAGCCTGCAGCCCCTTCCACAACTAGCCACCAGCGTAGGGCTGCTTATGTCAGAGCCTGCAGCCTCTTCTTCCACAACTAGTCTAATTTTTTGGGAACTGTAATTGAGCTCCCCTCCCATCTGCATAAAACAAATGCGTGACGACGTTCCCAGAATATTTACCATGCTTAAATGATCATATTTACAATGGAGAACATCAAAGAGGATCATCGGCTGTCTGTAAATCAAAGATCCAGAGGAGGACGGCTGCAACCGAATATCAGACTTGATTTATTTTTATGGACACACTGACAGCTATTCTAAGTTATCTAGAAAATTAGCAGAGCCAGAGTGCCGGCAGGCCCTGTCCCAAATTTCTCAGGTGTCTTCCAAGCCAAGGTTAAAGCCGGTTGTTTGTGTAACCTACAACTCCCCGTGGGAGTTACAAACCACACAGCCAAGAACCTAGACTGTCTCCAAGACCTACTACAGCACTACATCCCTCAAAGTAGCTAACCAGCACACACACACACACACTATAAATATCAACAGAGAACTGTATCATTGATGCAACAATAAACAGGGTCAGTTACCACCCCCACCACCGATTAGTTCAGCACAGTTCCTCAAAAGGCCAGGAGAAATTTGATAGGTTCATGTTCTGAGGTAATAATCTGCATGATGATGGAAACACCACACTGTAATCCAATCAAACAAGAGACTGCACCACCATACTTTGCATGGAGGAGGTCCATTTCTATTCCTGCATATAAACCCATTTGAACATTAAGGCAGTGCGCCAACGCCTTGGCCTGTGATGAATAATAACCTCTATGGTGCGCTAGTCTCAGGGCTGGATGACAGCAGGCAGGCAGGCCACCTACACAGTCACACTGACTGACTATACACATCTCCCAAAGTCACACATATGGCCCTTGGTATGGATCCCCACACATCAACTCATCTGTAGTGCAGCCCCGCCTACCTTCCGCAGTGCAGCCCGCCTACCTTCCGCAGTGCAGCCCGCCTACCTTCCGCAGTGCAGCCCGCCTACCTTCCTCAGTGCAGCCCCGCCTACCTTCCGCAGTGCAGCCCCGCCTACCTTCCGCAGTGCAGCCCCGCCTACCTTCCGCAGTGCAGCCCCGCCTACCTTCCGCAGTGCAGCCCCGCCTACCTTCCGCAGTGCAGCCCGCCTACCTTCTACAGTGTAGCCCCGCTTACTTTCTGCAGTGTAGCCCCGCCTACCTTCTGCAGTGTAGCCCTGCCTACCTTCTGCAGTGTAGCATACAGTGCTGTGAAAAAGTATTTGTCCCCTTTTCTGATTTTCAAAATGTTTGCATATTTTTAATGCTGAATGTTTTTCAGGTCTTCTAATATTAGATAAAGGGAACCTCATTTTTACAAATAACAAAAAAAGTATACTTATTTTATTTATTTAATTAAAGTTATGTAACACTCAATTCCCCTGTGTGAAAAAGGAATTACCCCGTTACACTCAATAACTGGCTGTGCCACCTTCAGCTAATGCTTTTTGCAGTTGTTGATCAGTCTGTCACATCACTGTGGAAGAATTTTGGCCCACTCCTGCATGAAGACCTGCTTTAACTTAGTGACATTTGTGGGTTTTCAAGCATGAACTGCTTGTTTCAAGTGCTGCCACAACATCAACTGGGATTAGGTCTGGACTTTAACTAGGCTATTCCAAAACCTCAAATGTGTTAATATTCAACCATTTTCATGTGTTTGGAATATTGTATTCCTGTATTCAGTTTCAAAATGTTTTTATTTTTGTTGTTATTTGTAAACTCAGGTTCCCTTTATATAATATTAGGTTTTGGTTGAAGATCTGAAAACATTCAGTATTAAATTTTTTGCAAAAATCAGAAAGGAGGCAAATAGTTTTTCACCGCAGTGTACCTCCCGTAGTGTGGCCCACCTCCCGTAGTGTGGCCCACCTCCCGTAGTGTGGCCCACCTCCCGTAGTGTGGCCCACCTCCCGTAGTGTTTGCCTACCTTCTGTAAATGCATGTTCTTGGTCAGCTGTTCCTCCAGCATGTTCTGCAGCTTCTTGTTCATTTCCCGCATGTTCTCGTCCCCAGGCTTCACCAGGTCCCTGAGCACAGAGCCCAAGCCATGACCATGTCCCCCCACCTGGCCCACGTGATGGGCAACCGACGTTGCACCATGTGCACCATGTGCTGCAGGGGAGAGAAGGTACACGTTACTCAAAGGGACAATTCACAGCCATGCTTCATTGAACAAGAGCCAGCAGTTGTTCCTCGAGACCAACCCAGGAAATAACCAAGGGCCCTAGTTAAAACTGCCTTATAAATTATATCTAATGTACATTTAATTTGTCAGTGATGCATGCAATTCATTCAATGTGAATCAGTTGTAGTACATGTTGAGATCAATGTTCCAAATGCAGCAGTATCACCCATCCATTAGCCGACATCTAAATCCCTTGATAACTTTATGCAGCAGGCCCATTACCATATGGTCTGTGAGTTGATTCTAGTCAATCTATTCTGGGAGGAGTATGCCCTGCTGAAGATCCCTGGTTAGGTACTTTAAACCCCTCAACAGTATACGAAAGGGACTGAGCAGTTATCTGTCTGACTAATGAGATATTGTTCCTCGCGTCCGATACCATTTGAAAAGACAACACTAGAGATGCTCTACAAGGCAGATATAGATCTATTGCCAAACAATGACAGTTGAGAAAAAAAACTGTGAACCTCCTGTGTGATAATGTGTTTAGGTCGTCTAGCATACCCATGGTAGACTTAAAACACACACACACTATAAATACAAAAGTATGTGGACACCCTTTCAAAATGCTGGATCCGTCTATTTCAGCCACAGCCGTTGCTGTCGGGTGTATAAAATCAAGCACACAGCCATGCAATCTCCATAGACAAACATTGGCAGTAGAATGGCCTTACTGAAGAGCTCAGTGACTTTCAACGTGGCACTGTCATAACATGCCATCTTTCCAGTAAGTCAGTTGGTCAAATTTCTGCTTCGCTAGAGCTGCCCTGATCAACTGTAAGTGCTGTTCTTGTGAAGTGGAAATGTTTAGGAACAACAACGGCTCAGCCACAAAGTGGTAGACCACACAAGCTCACAGAACGGGAACAGCGAGTGCTGAAGCGCGTACCGCATAAAAATCATCTGTCCTCGGTTGCAACTACCAAGTTCCAAACTGCCTCTGGAAGTAACGTCGGCACAATAACTGTTAAACGAGAGCTTTATGAAATGGGTTTCGATGGCCTAACAGCCGCACACAAGCCTAAGATCACCAAGCGCAATGCAAAGCATCAGCTGGAGTGGTGTAAAGCTCGCCACCATTGTACTCTGAAGCAGTGGAAACACGTTATCTGGAGTGATGACACGCGTCAGGATCTTGCAGTTCGCTGGACGAATCTGGGTTTTGCGGATGCCAGGAGAACACTATCTCCATGAATGCATAGTGCCAAATGTAAAGATTGGTGGAGAAGGAATAATGGTCTGGGGTTGTTCTTCATGGTTCGGCTAGGCCCCTTACTTCCAGTGAAGGGAAATCTCAACTCTACAGGATACAATGACATTCTAGATAATAATGTAATTCCAACGTTGTGGCAACAGTTTGAGGAAGGCCCTTTCCTGTTTTAGCATGACAATGCCCCCGTGCACAAAAACAAGGTCGACGCAGAAATGCATTGTTGCGATTGGTATGGAAGAACTTGACTGGTCTGCACAAAGCACTGACCTCAACCCCATCGAACACCTTTGGGATGAATTGGAATGCTGACTGCGAGCCATGCCTACTTTTGGTCATGTAGAGTATGTATTTACGGTTCCTTTAAACTAGGACCTACAGTTGAAGTCGGACGTTTACATACACCTTAGCAAAATACATTTAAACTCCGTTTTTCACAATTCCTGATATTTAACCAGAGTAAAAAATTCCCTGTCCTAGGTCAGTTAGGATCACCACTTTATTTTAAGAACGTGAAATGTCAGAATAAATAGTAGAGTGATTTATTTCTGTTTTTATTTCTTTCATCACATTCCCCAGTGGCTCAAATTACATAGACTGATGTCTTGAGATGTTGCTTCAATATATCCACATAATTCCCCTCCCTTATGATGCCTTCTATTTTGTGAAGTGCACCAATCCCTCCTGTAGCAAAGCACCCCCACAACATGATGCTGCCACCCCCGTGCTTCATGGTTGGGATGGTGTTCTTTGGCTTGCAAGCCTCCCCCTTTTCCTTCAAACATAACGATGGTCATTACGGCCAAACAGTTCTGTTTTTGTTTTATCAGACCAGAGGACATTTCTCCAAAAAGTATGATCTTTGTCACCATGTGCAGTTGTAAACCGTAGTCTGGCTTCTTTATGGCGGTTTCGGAGCATTGGCTTCTTCCTTGCTGAGCGGCTTTTCAGGTTATGTCGATTTAGGACTCGTTTTACTGTGGATAAAGGTACTTTTGTACCGGTTAACTCCAGCATCTTCACAAGGTCCTTCCTGTTGTTCTGGGATTGATTTGCACTTTTCGCACCAAAGTACATTCATCTCTAAGAGACAGAAGATCTCCTTCCTGAGTGGTATGACGGCTGTGTGGTCCCATGGCGTTAATACATGCATACTATTGTTTGTACAGATGAACGTGGTACCTTCAGGCATTCGGAAATTGCTCCCAAGGATGAACTAGACTTGTGGAGGTTACAATTTTTTGATGAGGTCTTGGCTGATTTCTTTTGATTCTCCCATGATGTCAAGCAAAGATACACTGAGTTTGAAGGTAGGCCTTGAAGTGAAATAATCTGTCTAAACAATTGTTGGAAAAATGACTTGTGTTATGCACAAAGTAGATGTCCTAACCGACTTGCCAAAACTATAGTTTGTTAACAAAACATTTGTGGAGTGGTTGAAAAACAAGTTTTAATGACTACAACCTAAGTGTATATAAACTTCCGACTTCAACTGTACATATTTACAATGCATTACAAGGTCATCGAAAGTGTTTCTGGAAGTTTAAGTTGAATAAAGGAGTGAAATGTAGCTATTTAATGAAACATCAAAGTTGAGAAACTGTTCAAGGCCCAGGATGATACCAGAACCGCGATACTTTTTAGTACCGTGGCAAGGAAACAAAACACAAAGTGGAGTTAACTTCTTTAGGAAAACAGCCCTAGTACTGGAAACATGTCATCCAGTCACATTTATTCATTTCCAAGCTATAGCACACAATATTTTTTACATACATCAGGTTTTTAAAAGGACCAAAGAGGTCCCCTGTTTCGATTCAGGTGCATGATAGTGGTCAATTCTAAATCAAAACAAATGTCACATATATTATTTAGTATATGTAAAGAAGATTAAATCAAGAATAGTCTGATAGGTGACCATATCCCTTGTAATTGGCAACATTAATGGCTTTGTGATAAATAAGCCATCTGATTTGATGGAAGATGGCATTGAATGTCTTTATGTCATTGTGCTTGGCTTTTTGTTGAGTTTAGTCACATAATTTCTCAATTTGCAGTAAGTCAGCCAGTCAGATGTACAGCCAGACTTATTAGCCACTGCTTTTTCCCCATTTCTTTCAACCATACAGTTGTTCAATTCCTCATCAATCCATGGAGCCTTAACAGTTCTAACAGTCAGTTTCTTAACAGGTTCATGTTTATCAATAATTGGAAGAAGCAATTTCATAAATTCAATCAAGTGCAGTGTCTGGATGCTCCTTATTAATCATATCAGACCAACAAATATTTTTAACATCATCCACATAGGAGTCACAGCTAAATATTTTGTATGATCTATTATACACTATTTTAGGCCCAACATTTTGAAATGTGGCTTTCCTGGATATTGCTACTATATTGTGATCACTGCATCCAACGGGTACGGACACAGATTTAGAACAACGTTCTACAGTATTAATAAAAACATGATCGATACATGTGATGATCTTGTTCCTGTAGTGTTTGTAAACACCCTGGTAGGTTGATTAATAACCTGAACCAGATTTACAGGCACTGGAAACAGTGAGAAGCTTCCTGTTGAGCAGACAGTTTGATGAAAACCAGTCAATGTTCAGGTCCCCAAGAAAGTAGATCTCTCTGTTAACATCACATACACTATCAAGCATTTCACATATCTTATTTAGATACTGACTGTTAGCACTTGATGGCCTATAGCAACACCCCAAAAGAAGGCTTGCAACCACAACACTGCAACACTTGACATAAGCTCTTCTCTAAGCATTAGCTATCAAAGATAAGACACAATACTGAAAAGAGCAAACAAAGCAAGAGAGAAAAAAAATAGACATTCAGCAGTTCATTAATCAATTGGTGTGCGTGCTGTGGGGTTGAAGCTACGAACCCATAGGCTTGGCTCTCTCAATAAGGTTTGTATCACAACTAAAGTGGCCAAATAACATCTTAAAATGAAGCACATTAATCCGCTTTACAAGGGGTGTAGAGCCTAACTGGCATTTTTAAGCAGCGTGCGAGTTTCAAGTTTGGGGAAGATAATTTAACATTATATAACTTTATAATAAAAGCATTACATGCATAATTGCATTTGCTGTCAATTTTGATAATGGTGTTTTCTGCTAATGGAACAGTCACGCTTATAGCCTACTACCATGTGTGCATTGCTGCGCTTATAATGTGAAGAAATAGCCTAATAGTTTAACCTAAACGTTCTGATCTGTTGTGTCAGCCACATTGCATGAAAAAGGTTTTATTGATGCTAGTGGTTGTATTAATTTGGGATCTATAGCATCCCACAGCTGTCCCAGACTATGTATGGAGTATTTATTTCTCGCAGAGAATAGGTTGACTGACTTTTGTACTATAGGGGCTAGTGCTTTTGCTGTTGGTTAGACCTACTCATCTTGTTGGCTGACGAAAAGTAAATGTGGACAGTTCTTCCAATATCTTCAATATGCACCTCTGAATTGGATAAGGGCGTGCACAGTTGCCACAGCCCTCGTCAAAGCAGCTGTAACCCTAAACGCAGTAGGCTTTACTTAAAGATCATGACAGCCGTCATTGACGTGATATTGTAACTGGACAAGCTAATGGCATGATTAATTGAGGACATGTTTTCTATTGGGGGAGTTGATGGCATTGTCAGCTCCTTGTAGACACAAGGTCCCCTACTTGAAGGGTGCACAGTGCTCCGCTGGCCATGAAGTCAGCTCCCTGCTGAACTGCCACACTGTTAAGCTGGGTTCAACACGGGTCAAGAGCAGAGATCGTCTGAACAGCGTCGGTTGCCAGCGTTGTAAAGGGTACTCTTTGTCAGCCTAATGCTGAGACACGTCTCTCAGTTGAGACGGGCACATCCAATCAAGATCGCCTTTCACAATCTGACACTTAAAACATCAAGCCCACTGAGGAGATGCTAGGGTAACTTTCTCTAGATTAAATGTGTGTGTGTGTGTGTGTGTGTGTGTGTGTGTGTGTACAGGGGTGCATGCAAGTCATGTGTGACACTTTGGAAATGTGTATTTAATATTTTAGAAAATGTTCATTTTAGTTCACCGTGTTTCCCGTGACAAATCAACATTGTGTTTCAGTACTGTGGCTGATAAAGGAAGAGCTGTCTCAACAAGAAAAAGCTGCTCAGCAGAGTAAGTGACAACACATTGATAATGGAGACATTAGTTCCAACAGTTAAAGGGATACTTTGGGATTTTGGCAATGAAGCCCTTCATCTGACTCAGGGGAAGTAGATAAAGCCCTTTATCTACTGACCCAGAGTCAGATGAACTCATGGATAACATTTTTATGTCTCTGCATCCAGTAGGAAGGAAGTTAAGAGGTAGTTTTGCCAGCCGATGCTCAGCACAACGACTAGAAGTCTATGGTATCTACTAGCATCCTAGCAGTTTTATATACTTCCAGTCATTGAGCTAATGCTTTAGGGCGGCAGGTAGCCTAGTGGTTAGAGTGTTGGGCCAGTAACCGAAAAGGTGCTAGATTGAATCCTCGAGCTGACATGGTATAAATATGTCGTTCTGCCCCTGAACAAGGCAGTTAACCCACTGTTCCTAGGCCGTCATTGTAAATAAGAATTTGTTCTAACTGACTTGCCTGGTTAAATAAAGTTTAAATAAAAAAAAATTAAAAAATGCTAGTTAGCAACATCCTTCAAACTGCACGCAGAGATATAGAAATGGTATCCATGATCCATCTACTGAGGAAGTAGGAAAAGGGCTTCATTGCCAAAATCCTGAAGTACCCCTTTAAAAAACTTCTTAGGGCTGAGATCCTGTTAACGGAATCGATATGACAACAGCCAGTGAAAGTGCAGGGCGCCAAATTCAAACAGTAATCTCACAATAAAAAAAATACAAGTATCTTATACCATTTCAAAGGTAATCTTGTTGTTAATCCCACCACAGTGTCCGATTTCAAATAGGCTTTACAGCGAAAGCACCACAAACGATTATGTTAGGTCAGAGCCAAGTCACAGAAAAACACAGCCATTTTTCCAGCCAAAGAGTGGGGTCACAAAAATCAGAAAGAGATAGAATTAATCACTAACCTTTGATGATCTTCATCAGATGACACTCATAGGACTTCATGTTAAACAATACATGTACGTTTTGTTCGATAAAGTTCATATTTATATAAAATAAATCTCAGTACACATTGGCGCGTTATGTTCACTAGTTCCAAAAACATCCGGTGATTTTGCAGAGAGCCACATTATTTTACAGAAATACTCATTATAAATGTTGATGAAAATACAAGTGTTATCCATGGAACTTTAGATAAACTTCTCCTTAATGCAACCGCTGTGTCAGAAAAAGCAAACCATGCAATAATCTGAGTACGGCGCTCCTGAGACCCAAGAAGCCAAAAATATATCCTCCATTTTGTGCAGTCAACAGAAGTCAGAAACAACATTATAAATATTCACTTACCTTTGATGATCTTCATCAGAATGCACTCCCAGGAATCCCAGTTCCACAATAAATGTTTGTTTTGTTCGATAATGTCCATCATTTATGTCCAAATAGCTACTTTTGTTAGCGCATTTTGTAAACAAATCCAACCTCGCGAAGCGTGGTCACTAGGAGCAGACAAAATGTCAAAAAGTTCCGTTACAGTTCGTAGAACTAGATGTAGATGTATAGAAACAATCTTTAGGATGTTTTTAACATAAATCTTCAATAATGTTCCAACCGGAGAATTCATTTGTCTGTAGAAAAGCAATGGAATGTGAGCTCCCTCTCACGTGAACGAGCCTCACGAGCCTGTGGCACTCTGCCAGACCACTGGCTCAAAGAGCCCTTATGAGCCCCTCCTTTCCAGTAGAAGCCTCAAACAACTTTCTAAAGACGGTTGACATCTAGTGGAAGCCTTAGGAAGTGTAACATGACCAATATCCCACTGTATCTTCAATAGGGAATGAGTTGAAAAACGACCAATCTCAGATTTTCCACTTCCTGGTTGGATTTTCATCTCGGGTTTTTGCCTGCCATATGAGTTCTGTTATACTCACAGACATCATTCAAATGGTTTTAGAAACTTCAGAGTGTTTTCTATCCAAATATACTAATATGCATATATTAGCAACTGGGACTGAGAAGCAGGTCGTTTTCTCTGGACACCTTATTCATCCAAGCTACTCAATACTGCCCCCAGCCATAAGAAGTTAAAGATTAGCCAACCTTTGGTGGGATTGCCTTGCTTTTATTGTTCCAGGCTGTTTGACATTTTTGTCACCCGTGAAGACTGACAGTAAACACCACAAGTAGACTACCTTTCATTGCTATAATACAGTACAAAAATGTCACCCTCATCTTCATGTGATTCTAGTAAGAAATGTTCTTAATAGGAAAATAAATACAATAGAAATACAAATCAAAAAGCTATACTTGAATATAACCTAGATGTACTTTATCTCCAATCCCATCTTTCCTTCTAGTACTAGTGCAGGGATACTCGTTAAATAAAATAAATAAATCAAATCTGAGTCAAACTAGGCAAGTCAGTTTTAAGAACAAATTCTTATTTACAATGATGGCCTACCCCAGCCAAACCCTAACCCGGACGAAGCTGGGCCAATTGTGCGCCGCCCTATGGGACTCCCAATCACGGACGGTTGTGATGTAGTGACGCCTCTAGCACTGAGATGCAGTGCCTTAGCCTGCTGCGCCACTCGGGAGCCAAATGCAGAGCAGACTGCCATAACACAAAGTGACACATCATCTGCAACACCGACTCACTGATGCTGTAAGCCCAGCTTGAACCAGAGATGGAAGATAGACATTCTCACCTTCCTTTAACTAATGATACCTCCTGTTCAGAATCAAACACTGTTATTCTACTTTGCTCTGGTAAGGTTAGAATTCTACATAACATTGATAAAACCTCAAAGATCTCTCTAATAGGTAAGAATGGCTCTTTTCTTGAATCATGGAAACCTTCCAGCTCTTTTCCTCCCATAAGAGAGGTTTGCTGCAGAAGTGCACTGAGATGCCAACATGGCCGAACATGGCCATGCTACTAGTCTCAGTGGTCCTGGTGCTACTGAACTGCTGAAGCAACACAGTGAGCCATGGCTGCCAGCCACCTCAGAGGCACTACAACTAACTGCAGCCCAGCCTGCTCTCAACTCCCACAGGATGAGAGTGGGCTAAGTGGAAACACTACCAGGAGGTATACAGGCTAGATCTACAGAAACAATGATGCCCTGCCTGTTGAAAGTGTACAGTGTCTTCAGAAAGTATCCACACCACTTGAATGTTTCCTAAATGTGTTGTGTTAAAGCCTGAATTAAACATTTTGTCACTGGCCTTCACACAATACCCCATGATGTCAAAAGGGAATTATGCTTTTCAAAATTATACAAATTAATTAAAAATTAAATGCTGAACTGTCTTCAGTCAATAAATATTCAACCCATTTGTTATGGCAAACCAAAATAAGTTCAGGAGGACAATTTAACAAGTCACAGACTCACTCTGTGTCCAATAGTTTTTAACAGGATTTTTGAACGACTACCTCATCGCTCTACCCCACACATACAATTATCTGTAAGGTCCCTCAGGCTAGCAGTGAATTTAAAACACAGATTCAACCAAAACCACAATGGATTTCCAATGCCTGGCAAAGAAGGGCACCTATTGGTAGATGGGTAAAACCGAGGATGGATCAACAACATTGTAGTTACTCCACAATACTAACCTAGTGAAAAGAAGGAAGACTACAGAACAAAAATTATTCCAAAACATGCATCCTGTTTGCAACAAGGCACAAAAAAAAAATCGGTCTCCTTTCCATCAGACTTTGGGAAATGTATAAACCTTTCAGCAGGACAATAACCTAAAACCCAAGGCCAAATCTACACTGGAGTTAATTACCAAGAAGTCAGTGAATATTCCTGAGTGGCCGAGTTACAGTGTTGACCTAAATCTACTTGAAAATAGTTGGCAAGACCTGAAAATGGTTGTCTAGCTATGATTAACCAATTTGACAGTGATTGAAGAATTAAACAAATAATAATGAGCAAATGTTGCACAATCCAGGTGTGAAAAGCTCTTAGAGGCTTACACAGAAAGACTAATCTGTAATCGCTGCCAAAAGGTGCTTCTAACATGTACTGACTCAGGGGTGTGAAAACTTAAGTAAATTAGATACTTCTTCTGTAATACATTTACAAACATTTCTTATTACATGTTTTCACTTTGTCATTATGGGGTATAGTGTGTAGATAGGTGAAGAAAACAACAATTTAATACATTTTGAAATCAGTCTGTAACACTGCAAAATGTGGAATATGTCAAGGGGTATGAATACTTTCTGAAGGCGCCGTACGTGTCGTTTCGTGTTATGGACGCACTACATTACACATGTCGTTTCGTGTTATGGACGCACTACATTACACATGTAATTTCGTATTATGGACGCACTACATTACACATGTCGTTTCGTGTTATGGACGCACTACATTACACATGTCGTTTCGTGTTATGGACGCACTACATTACACATGTAATTTCGTGTTATGGACGCACTACATTACACATGTCGTTTCGTGTTATGGACGCACTACATTACACGTCGTTTCGTGTTATGGACGCACTACATTACACATGTCGTTTCGTGTTATGGACGCACTACATTACACATGTCGTTTCGTGTTATGGACGCACTACATTACACGTCGTTTCGTGTTATGGACGCACTACATTACACATGTCGTTTCGTGTATTGGACGCACTACATTACACATGTCGTTTCGTGTTATGGACGCACTATATTACACATGTCGTTTCGTGTTATGGACGCACTATATTACACATGTCGTTTCGTGTTATGGACGCACTACATTACACATGTCGTTTCGTGTTATGGACGCACTACATTACACAAGTCGTTTCGTGTTATGGACGCACTACATTACACATGTCGTTTCGTGTTATGGACACACTACATTACACATGTCGTTTCGTGTTATGGACACACTACATTACACATGTCGTTTCGTGTTATGGACACACTACATTACACATGTCGTTTCGTGTTATGGACGCACTACATTACACGTCGTTTCGTGTTATGGACACACTACATTACACATGTCGTTTCGTGTTATGGACACACTACATTACACATGTCGTTTCGTGTTATGGACACACTACATTACACATGTCGTTTCGTGTTATGGACACACTACATTACACATGTCGTTTCGTGTTATGGACGCACTACATTACACGTCGTTTCGTGTTATGGACGCACTACATTACACGTCGTTTCGTGTTATGGACGCACTACATTGCACATGTCATTTCCAGTGATAAATCATTCCTCTACAAGAGAGCAGATCTATACAATGTTCACTTGTAACAACTTCATTATTAAAAATGACTTTCTGTGTGGAGCAATCCCATGACGTTGTTTCCATTAACAGGTTCAGAGAAAATAAATGAGGCTTTGTGAAAAAGAAAGGATGCAATGATCAACACGCTTCCCAAATTGATAAAGCACCTACTGTGATTTATCACATCCAATAAAACATCGACCTGTAGGCTGCTTCATTCTAGAAGTTGGGCGTTTCTGGAGTTGTCCAAGCAGAACAAACAGTGTTGGATGAAAAGGTTAGACAGTGGCCTACGTCACGCAGCTGCAGCAGTGGTGTACAAGACAAGGGGGTTACAGACTGCAGCAGTATAAAACCTCTCTACCAGGGAAGAGCACTTAACCAGGAGAGGAATCTAGTCTACGAATAAACTCCCTGTCCACATGACTGCAGCGCAGACCTGACTGACTGCCCCATTAACCAACTCCCATAATCCCTAGTACACTCCATCTCCCTCTCGCTCCATCTCTCTCTCGCTCCATCTCTCTCAATTCAATTCAAAGGGCATTATTGGCATGGGAAACATGTCTACATTGCCAAAGCAAGTGGAATAGATAAAAACAAAAGTGAAATAAACAATCAGAAATTAACAGTAAACATTACACTCACAGAAGTTTCAAAAGAATAGAGACATTTCAAATGTTATATTATGGCTATTTGTAATCTTAGTGCAAAGGGAAAATAAATATACCGATAAATATAGGTTGTATTTACAATGGTGTTTGTTCTCCACTGGTTGCCCTTTTCTTGTGGCAACAGGTCACACATCTTGCTGCTGTGAAGCCACACTGTGGTATTTCAACTAATAGATATGCAAGTTTATCAAAATTGGAATGGTTTAAAGAAATAGTGTGTCTAATCTGAGGGTGTAACTCTCTCTCTCTCTATTCATCGCACAAATTATGATTTGATACAGTGTTGCACTTCACTAGCAAAAAGCTCAAGTCAAGACAGATGGAGATGGAAGCAGACAGGGGGAGTAGATACAGTGCCTTGCGAAAGTATTCGGCCCCCTTGAACTTTGCGACCTTTTGCCACATTTCAGGCTTCAAACAAAGATATAAAACTGTATTTTTTTGTGAAGAAGCAACAACAAGTGGGACACAATCATGAAGTGGAACAACATTTATTAGATATTTCAAACTTTTTTAACAAATCAAAAACTGAAAAATTGGGCGTGCAAAATTATTCAGCCCCTTAAGTTAATACTTTGTAGCGCCAGCTTTTGCTGCGATTACAGCTGTAAGTCGCTTGGGGTATGTCTCTATCAATTTTCCACATCGAGAGACTGAAATTTTTTCCCATTCCTCCTTGCAAAACAGCTCGAGCTCAGTGAGGTTGGATGGAGAGCGTTTGTGAACAGCAGTTTTCAGTTCTTTCCACAGATTCTCGATTGGATTCAGGTCTGGACTTTGACTTGGCCATTCTAACACCTGGATATGTTTATTTTTGAACCATTCCATTGTAGATTTTGCTTTATGTTTTGGATCATTGTCTTGTTGGAAGACAAATCTCCGTCCCAGTCTCAGGTCTTTTGCAGACTCCATCAGGTTCTCTTCCAGAATGGTCCTGTATTTGGCTCCATCCATCTTCCCATCAATTTTAACCATCTTCCCTGTCCCTGCTGAAGAAAAGCAGTCCCAAACCATGATGCTGCCACCACCATGTTTGACAGTGGGGATGGTGTGTTCAGGGTGATGAGCTGTGTTGCTTTTACGCCAAACATAACGTTTTGCATTGTTGCCAAAAAGTTCAATTTTGGTTTCATCTGACCAGAGCACCTTCTTCCACATGTTTGGTGTGTCTCCCAGGTGGCTTGTGGCAAACTGTGGCACACTTTTTATGGATATCTTTAAGAAATGGCTTTCTTCTTGCCACTCTTCCATAAAGGCCAGATTTGTGCAATATAGGACTGATTGTTGTCCTATGGACAGAGTCTCCCACCTCAGCTGTAGATCTCTGCAGTTCATCCAGAGTGACCATGGGCCTCTTGGCTGCATCTCTGATCAGTCTTCTCCTTGTATGAGCTGAAAGTTTAGAGGGACGGCCAGGTCTTGGTAGATTTGCAGTGGTCTGATACTCCTTCCATTTCAATATTATCGCTTGCACAGTGCTCCTTGGGATGTTTAAAGCTTGGGAAATATTTTTTGTATCCAAATCCGGCTTTAAACTTCTTCACAACAGTATCTCGGACCTGCCTGGTGTGTTCCTTGTTCTTCATGATGCTCTCTGCGCTTTTAACGGACCTCTGAGACTATCACAGTGCAGGTGCATTTATACGGAGACTTGATTACACACAGGTGGATTGTATTTATCATCATTAGTCATTTAGGTCAACATTTGATAATTCAGAGATCCTCACTGAACTTTTGGAGAGAGTTTGCTGCACTGAAAGTAAAGGGGCTGAATAATTTTGCACGCCCAATTTTTCAGTTTTTGATTTGTTAAAAAAGTTTGAAATATCCAATAAATGTCGTTCCACTTCATGATTGTGTCCCACTTGTTGTTGATTCTTCACAAAAAAATACAGTTTTATATCTTTATGTTTGAAGCCTGAAATGTGGCAAAAGGTCGCAAAGTTCAAGGGGGCCGAATACTTTCGCAAGGCACTGTAGATGAATGTGATTGAAAGAAGCTACATTTTCATCAGGATATTTTCTACTGTTTTTATTTGTTGGCTTAAGGCCTATGTATTTGACTTAGTTGACGATGGAAGTCCTAGGCCTACAGCTGCATCTCTACGCTGAGGTTTCTTTGGCATCCAGTAGATCACAGTGTATCAATGTGTCCCTATGGCAGAGGCTAGTGCTCTCGGCATAGTTGAATTTAAACTTCTAGATTATTTATCATATTACTTTGGATTTGTTTTGATGAACCATGTGACAATGACTTTGAAAAACGATATTATTGAAATTAAACTGTCCAATATAAACATATTGGACAGTTTGGAAATGTCCAATATAAACAACTGGCACACAGATCGGTAGAAATATTAGGTCAGTGGAAATATTAGGATAAATTGTAAGCTTGCACAAACTTAAAACTCACAAGCTGCCTGTGGTCTTTACTAATAAAACCATTAAAACTAATGTGAAGGCACAAGCACTGCAGTCATAGGAGGTCCGTGAAAAAACGTGCCCCCCTATGATAACCAAAGGCCCGTCGAACTGATTCATTCTGTCGCAGGGTATTTACGGTTGTTACAGTGGAGCGGGGCACACTTTGCTAGATGATGCGCTTTGCGCCCGCCCAGCGCAACCTGCGATTACCGTGAATCTGATCGGTCAAGACACAGAACAGAATGCACAGAACCTGAAGCACTCCAATATAAAAGGACAGATAGGCTTACATAGTGTGCAAGATGACAAACAAATCTTGAGTCACGTGACTCAAGTCCGCATCTCTGATTAGCTGAATAGGGCCATAAGCAAACAAGAAAATGCTTAACAAGAAGCAGCACTCCTAGTGGCCAGTGATTTTAATGCTGGAAATCTGAAATCAGTCTTACCTAATTTCTACCAGCATGTCACCTGTGCAAATAGAGGCGAAAAAACCCCTCTAGATCACCTTTACGCCACACACGGAGACGCGTACAAAGCTCTCCCTCACACAAATCTGACCTTAACTCTATCCTTCTGATTCCAGCTTACAAGCAATTATTCATCTGATGGCACTGAGGAGTTTACCACATCAGTCACTGGCTTCATTAATAAGTGCATCGACAACGTCATCCCCACAGTGACCGTTCCTACATATCCCAACCAGAAGCCATAGATTAAAGGCTAGAGCTACCGCTTTCAAGTAGCGGGACACTAATCAAGACGTTTATAAGAAATCAGCGTCAATACAGGACCAAGATTGAATCCTACTCTTTTGGCTCTGATGCTCGTCGGCTGTGGCAGGGCTTGCAAACTATCACGAAAAAAAAAGGGAAACCCAGCCGCAACCTTTCCAGTGACGAGAACCTACCAGACAAGCTAAATGCCTTCTATGCTTGCAGTGCGGCAAGTAACACTGAACCATGCATGAGAGCACCAGCTGTTCCGGATGACTGAACACACTCTTCATAGACGATGTAAGACCTTTAAACAGGTCAACATTCAAAAGGCTGCGGTGCCAGACAGATTACCAGGACGTGTACTCCGAGCATGCGCTGACCCGCTGGCCAGTGAAGTGTCTTCACTGATATTTTCAAACTCTCCCTGATATAGTCTGTAATACCTATATATTTCAAGCAGACCACCATAGTCCCTGTGTCAAGAACACCAAGTTAAATTACTATTACCTCGTAGCACTCACATCTATAGCCATGAAGTGCTTTGAAAGGTTGGTCATGGCTCAAATCAACACAATCATCCCAGACCCATTTCAATTTGCACACTGCCACAACAGATCTACAGATGAGGCATTATCTATTGCACTCCACACAGACCTTTCCCACTTGGTCAAAAGGAACACCAATGTGAGAATGCTGTTCATTGACTACAGCTCAGAGTTCAACACCATAGTGCCCTCCAAGCTCATCGCTTAGCTAAGGACCATGGGATTAAACAACACCTTCTGCAACTGGATCCTGGACTTCCTGACGGGCCGCCCCCAGGTGGTGAGGGTAGGCAACAACACAGGCTTACCCTGTTTTGTGGTGTTTGAGCACCTGGAGGACCTCCTCTGCCACTTTCACATCATCATCAGACAAGGTGATGATGACTTTTTTTCAGGGTCTTGTCTGTCAGTGCAGACAATACAGCTGCCTGCTGCTCAAGATGGCGCTCCAACATGTCATAAGCGGAGTTCCATGTTGTTGTGACATGGTGTATGAGCTTGTGGGTCGGTAACTGTAACATTTCTTACTTGGTCTTAAGCACATGAGTGGCTGTTGGGCTTCGGTGGAAAAAGGAAACCACTTCCCTGATCCTCCCAAGGAGGCGGTCCATCTGGTTCACTGAGAGTTGGCTCCGGTCCCTGACACACCAGGGTGATGATGCTTTAAATGTGTGGCCATGCTCGATGTATTTCCAACTGCTTTAAAAAAATAATCAAATCAACCTTCAGGCTTCAGAGTAAAACACAGCACACATATGTCTTTATCTTTTCACTGCAACTCTGCATCGAGATTTAGAGAATTATTACTTTAAAAAGTAACCCCGGCAGTAAAACTGTATTACACACTATGATGGTTAAACTTTGCAATTGATCCACATTCGGGCCGAACCGTGGGGGGTGATCCGTACGGATCACGGATCAACTACGGTCCGTTAAACCACTAGTCAAGAGCCACAAGTTCCTCAGTGTCCACATCACTGAGGAACTATCATGGTCCAAGCATACCAGAAGGCACAACAATTACTTTTCCCCATCAGGAAGCTGAAAAGATTTGGCATGGGCCCTCAGATCCTTAAGAAGTTCTACAGCTTCACCATTGAGAGCATCTTGACTTGCTTTAACACCGGTTGATATGGAAACTGCTTGGAAATCCGTCCACAATGCGCTAGAGGGTAGTGAGAACGGTACAGTACATCACTGGGGCCGAACTTCCAGCCATCCAGGATGTGTCAGAGGAAGGCTTTAAAAATTGTCAAAGACTCCAGCCACCCCCAAGTCATAGACTGTTCTCTGTAGTACCGCACAGCAAGCGGTATCGGAGCGCCAAGTCTGGGACCAAAAGGCTCCTGAAAAGCTTCTAACCCCAAGCCACAAGACTGCTGAACAGTTAATCAAATGGCCACCAGGACTATTTGCATTGACACCCGTTTTTTTGCACTGACTCTCTTGCACTGGCTCTATGAACACTCACCGGACTCTACCCAAAATCTCACACATACTCCACTGACACTCCAACACACACACACACTCTGTCTATCCTGATTGCCTAGTCACTTTTACCCCTACCTACATGTACATATTACCTACATTTCTCCAACTGCCTTGTACCCCTGCACATTGACTCGGTACCGGTACTCCTTGTAAATAGCCTGGTTGGGAGAGTAAGCATTTCACATTGAAGTCTACACCCGTTGTATTCTACGCATGTGACAAATATGACTCTTCATCGCTCTCTAACAATCACAATTCAATTTATTGTCATGGGAAACATATGCCAAAGCAAGTGAAATATACAAAAAAACTAAATGGAAATGAGTAGAAATTAACAGTAAACATTGAAAAGTAAAAATAATAATAATAATAATAATAATAATAATAATAATAGGCATTTCAAATGTCATATTATTGATGATCTCTATTTGTCTCTCGCCCTCTGCCTCCATCGCTAGACCGCTGTCTAACACATCAAGACATCTCTATTACACCAACTGATCACTCCTCAAAACTCTATTAAATACAATGCCTTCAGAAAGTATTCATACCACTTCACTTATTCCACATTTTGATGTTACAGCATGAATTCAAAATGTATTAAATAGTTTTTTTCTCACGCATCTACACACAATACCCCATAATAAACATGCCATTAGAAATGTTTGCAAATGTATTAACTTCTTATGGCTGCAGGGGCAGTATTGAGTAGCTTGGATAAAAGGAGCCCAGAGGTGCCCAGAGTAAACTGCCTGCTCCTCAGTCCCAGATGCTAATATATTATTATTAGTATTGGATAGAAAACACTCGAAAGTTTCTAAAACTGTTTGAATGATGTCTGTGAGTATAACAGAACTCATATGGCAGGCAAAAACCTGAGAAGAAATCCTAACAGGAAGTGGGAAATGTGAGGTTGGTCGATTTTCAACCCAGCCCCTATTGAATACACAGTGGGATATTGGTTATGTTGCACTTCCTAAGGCTTCCACTATATGTCAACCGTCTTTAGAAACTTGTTTGAGGATTCTACTGTGAAGTGGGACCGAATGAGAGAGGAATGAGTCAGAGGTCTGCCAGCAGTCATGCACTGGTCACGTGCATTTCACATGAGGTAGCTGCGTTCCTTTGCTTTTCTGAAGTTTTATGTTAAAAACATCCTAAAGATTGATTCCATACATCGTTTGACATGTTTCTACGGACAGTAACGGAACTTTTTGACATTTTGTCTGCAACTAGGGAACGCGCTTCATGACTTTGGATTTGTTTACCAAACGTGCTAACAAAAGTAGCTCTTTGGACAAAAATGATGGACATTATTGAACAAAACAAACATTTAATGTGGAACTAGGATTCCTGGGAGTGCATTCTGATGAAGATCATCAACGGTAAGTGAATATTTATAATGCTATTTATTACTAATGTTGACTGCACAATATGGCAGATATCTTTTTGGCTGCCTTGTCTGTCTGAAAGCTGTAATCAGATTATTGCATGGTTTGCTTTTTCCGTAAAGCTTTTTTTAAATCTGACACAGCGGTTGCATTAAGGAGAAGTGCATCTATATTTCCATGTCTAATAATTGTATTTTCATCGACATTTATAATGAGTATTTCTGTAAAATGATGTGGCTCTCTGCAATATCACCGTTTTTGGAACTAGTGAACATAACGCGCCAATGTATACTGAGATTTTTTATATAAATATTAACTTTATCGAACAAAACGTACATGTATTGTGTAACATGAAGTCCTATGAGTGTCATCTGATGAAGATCATCAAAGGTTAGTGATTAATTCTATCTCTTTCGGATTTTTGTGACTCCTCTCTTTGGCTGGAAAAATGGCTGTGTTTTTCTGTGGCTTGGCTCTGACCTAACAATTGTTTGTGGTGCTGTCGCTGTAAAGCCTATTTGAAATCGGACACCTTGGTGGGATTAACAATAAAATACATGTATGTTTGAGGAATTTTTATTATGAGATTTCTGTTGTTTGAATTTGGCGCTCTGCACTTTCACTGGTTGTTGTCATATCAATCCCGCAGCCCTAAGAAGTCAATAATCAAATACAGAAGTCTTCACACCCCTGAGTATATACTTTGTAGAATTACAGCTGTGAGTCTTTCTGGGTAAGTCCCTAAGAGCTTTCCACACCTGGATTGTGCAACATTTGCCCATTATTCTGTTCAAAATACTCAAATTGATTGTTGATCATTGCTAGACAACCATTTGCAGGTCTTGCCATAGATTTCCAAGTAGATTTAAGTCAAAACTAGCTCGGCCACTCAGTAACATTCAGTCTTCTTTGGTCTTGTGTTTTAGGTTATTGTCCTGTTGAAAGATGAACTCATCTCCCAGTGTCTGATGGAAAGCAGACTGAACCAGGTTCTCCCATAGCTCCAATCAGTCTCCTTTTTATCCTGAAAAACTCCCTAGTCCTTAACGATTACCAGCATACCCATAACATGATGCAGTCACCACTACACTTGAAAATATGGAGAGTGGTACTCAGTAATGTGTTGTATTGAATTTGCCCCAAACACAATGCTTTGTATTCAGGACAAAAAGTGAATTGCTTTGCCTAATTTCTTGCAGTATTACTTTAGTGCCTTGTCGCAAACAGGATGTACAGGCTTCTTTCTTTTCACTCTGTCAATTAGGTTAGTATTGAGGAGTAACTACAATGTTGTTGATCCATCCTCAGTTTTCTTCCATCACAGTCATTAAACTCTGTTTAAAAGTCCCCGTTGGACTCATGGTGAATTCCCTGAGCGCTTTCATTCCTCTCCGGCAACTGAGTTAGGAAGGACGCCTGTATCTTTGTAGTGACTGAGTATATTGATTCACCATCCAAAGTGTAATTAATAACTTCACCATGCTCAAAGGGATATTCAATGTCTGTTGTTTTTTTACCCAACTATCAACAGATGTCTGTTGTTTTTTTACCCATCTATCAACAGGTGCCATTCTCTGCCAGGCATTGGAAAACCTCCCTGGTCTGTGTCGTTGAATCTGTGTTTGAAAATCACTGCTCGACTGAGGGACCTTACAGATAATTGTATGTGTGGGTTACAGAGATGAGGCAAATCATGTTAAACAATATTATTGCACACAGAGCGAGTCCATGCAACTTATTAGGGCTTGTTAAGTAAATGTTTTCTCCTGAACTTATTTAGGCTCGCCATAACAAAGGGGTTTATTACTGGAGGTATTTCAGCTTTTCATTTCTGGCCGGGGGGGGGGGGGGCGTTCTAGCGACTCCTTGTGGCGAGCCGGGCGCCTGCAGGATGACCTCGGTTGTCAGCTGAACAGTGTTTCCTACGACACATTGGTGCAGCTGGCTTCCGGGTTAAGAGGGTGGGAGTGAATACTTTACTGTAGAATCATTCACACACTGTTAATGTGTGGAGAGTTTGGGGCTCATTACCCAGCAACCACTTCCACAAGCTGTGTAAGATTCCTCAGACAAGTGAATAAAATCACTAAGGAAAGTAGGTTGGAAAATTGATTAATTAAATAACTGTCAACATGTACATTACCATTAGCTACAAGAACATGACGTTATGCCACTTAGTTGCTGAAAGGACTACAGTGCCTTGCGAAAGTATTCGGCCCCCTTGAACTTTGCGACCTATTGCCACATTTCAGGCTTCAAACATAAAGATATAAAACTGTATTTTTTTGTGAAGAATCAACAACAAGTGGGACACAATCATGAAGTGGAACGACATTTATTGGATATTTCAAACTTTTTTAACAAATCAAAAACTGAAAAATTGGGCGTGCAAAAAAATTATTCAGCCCCTTTACTTTCAGTGCAGCAAACTCTCTCCAGAAGTTCAGTGAGGATCTCTGAATGATCCCATGTTGACCTAAATGACTAATGATGATAAATACAATCCACCTGTGTGTAATCAAGTCTCCGTATAAATGCACCTGCACTGTGATAGTCTCAGAGGTCCGTCAAAAGCGCAGAGAGCATCATGAAGAACAAGGAACACACCAGACAGGTCCGAGATACTGTTGTGAAGAAGTTTAAAGCCGGATTTGGATACAAAAAGATTTCCCAAGCTTTAAACATCCCAAGGAGCAGTGTGCAAGCGATAATATTGAAATGGAAGGAGTATCAGACCACTGCAAATCTACCAAGACCTGGCCGTCCCTCTAAACTTTCAACTCATACAAGGAGAAGACTGATCAGAGATGCAGCCAAGAGGCCCATGATCACTCTGGATGAACTGCAGAGATCTACAGCTGAGGTGGGAGACTCTGTCCATAGGACAACAATCAGTCGTATATTGCACAAATCTGGCCTTTATGGAAGAGTGGCAAGAAGAAAGCCATTTCTTAAAGATATCCATAAAAAGTGTTGTTTAAAGTTTGCCACAAGCCACCTGGGAGACACACCAAACATGTGGAAGAAGGTGCTCTGGTCAGATGAAACCAAAATTGAACTTTTTGGCAACAATGCAAAACGTTATGTTTGGCGTAAAAGCAACACAGCTCATCACCCTGAACACACCATCCCCACTGTCAAACATGGTGGTGGCAGCATCATGGTTTGGGCCTGCTTTTCTTCAGCAGGGACAGGGAAGATGGTTAAAATTGATGGGAAGATGGATGGAGCCAAATACAGGACTATTCTGGAAGAAAACCTGATGGAGTCTGCAAAAGACCTGAGACTGGGACGGAGATTTGTCTTCCAACAAGACAATGATCCAAAACATAAAGCAAAATCTACAATGGAATGGTTCAAAAATAAACATATCCAGGTGTTAGAATGGCCAAGTCAAAGTCCAGACCTGAATCCAATCGAGAATCTGTGGAAAGAACTGAAAACTGCTGTTCACAAATGCTCTCCATCCAACCTCACTGAGCTCGAGCTGTTTTGCAAGGAGGAATGGGAAACAATTTCAGTCTCTCGATGTGCAAAACTGATAGAGACATACCCCAAGCGACTTACAGCTGTAATCGCAGCAAAAGGTGGCGCTACAAAGTATTAACTTAAGGGGGCTGAATAATTTTGCACGCCCAATTTTTCCGTTTTTGATTTGTTAAAAAAGTTTGAAATATCCAATAAATGTCGTTCCACTTCATGATTGTGTCCCACTTGTTGTTGATTCTTCACAAAAAAATACAGTTTTATATCTTTATGTTTGAAGCCTGAAATGTGGCAAAAGGTCGCAAAGTTCAAGGGGGCTGAATACTTTCGCAAGGCACTGTATGTTACGATGCATGGTGCAGCAGAGCAGACAGGCAGTGTGTGTGTGCAGGTGTTGACCAGGTAGGCAGCCAGGCACTAACATTACTGGGTGCTCCTCCTGTCCCGTTGCTGCCTGCGTCTCACCAGCAGGGCTGAGCAGAGGGCTGAGCAGAGGGCTGAGCAGAGGGCTGAGCAGAGGGCTGAGCAGAGGGCTGAGCAGAGGGCTGAGCAGAGGGCTGAGCAGAGGGCTGAGCAGAGGGCTGAGCAGAGGGCTGAGCCTGCTGTTGCATTATTGAAGATGAGTGTTGGGTTCACTGAGGCATGTCTGCATCCTGAATCATTTACATCCTGCTAATGTCAGCTCTCATCTACCACCAACGCCTTACTGCCTGCCTTCTACAGGTCAGGCCCCCATTCCTTAACCATGGCCTCTACAGCCTTCTCTGCTCTGTGGATCTGGCTGATGTTATGGGAAGGGCAGGGTTTTTTACAAAATATATGTTTGTCCTGAATATAACATGCTATGCCCCACCCTCATGCCTGTTGTAACAAAAAACATCTGCACTAACATTACAGCACAGCTGGCTGTATATATGACCATTGTAAGATACGGTAGATCATTATAGGATCCAACTAATATCCGGTTTTGAGTGTCAGCTTTTATGGGCTTTCCTTTGCCAGATGTGTACATTTTCATATCTAGCAATGATACAAAGTGCATTGTTTGAATACTCTGTAGTGTCACTGCTCTAGCTACCTTAAACAACATGCGAATAAGCCAAATCTCAAGTGAAAACCAAAATTCTCTCTTCAAAGACATCGGCTAAGAATGTATTTTTTTCCTCCCCCACCTCACCCCGTTGTTTACGCAGTCTGACAAGTCCAGGGAACAGGAGACCTTCAACCTTCAATCACATAGCACCACAATATTGGAAGATGACGACCTTAACAGAATCTAGCCTGGCATTCCAATGTTAAATCATTCAGTCGTGAAAGGAAAAACAGGAGGAGAGCACACACAGAGGAGAAAAGGAAGCCACATCATCTCTTATATGCGGGGGATGGAAAGTCCAACCCACTTCCTCTAAATGAGGATGACTATGTTAAATAATGACATCTTATTGTTAAAACCAAGGTTGTTACGGGGCACAAGAGGTACTAAGGATCCGACCTCCACCACTCTTCAAACTGGAGTCAGCGTGTGCCCGCGCGCGCATGCCAAGCACTGTCCCTTGAGAGATGAGCACAGACTTCTTTATTAGGTCATATCAACCTCCACTCATCTCTGAGCTAGAAAAACAGCACTACTGACCATTGGACTTCTAGGCTCAATCCCGATAACCTCCTTTAGCCCTTCCCCTCCACTCTGCGTGATCCAGCATCAAGTCGGAGTGGTGTTGAAAATTCAACATTGAATGAGAGGTCGTGCCTTTTCAGGCCTCTAGTTGACCCTCCAAAACGATGCGAATCGCCAGACTTCCTGTCAAGTGGTTATCAAACTCCCATAAAGCTCTATGAACCAAGGATCTAATGTTGCTTCAGGAAGATGGCTGACAAAAATACGAATGAAAGCAAATAAGTAATTATAACTTAAAAACAAATTGAAGATGGCGCTGTACTAGACGACCGCTAGCTCCGACTAAACTTTTGTTTATTTTTACTTAATTTTTTTTTTTTATGTATCCGCTGTCATTTCTTACAACCGAGAATAACTTTGAACATCAGATTGGCAGTTACCTCAATTCTGGTTTTAACTTCAACTCATCTGTCCTGGGCTCTGTCTGTAATTCCAACTTTTCGGGCTACCCAAGAGGAAATACCGACGTCACAGAGGCAAGAGAGGGGGGATCCTGGTGAGATATAGGCAAAGGAAGAACCGGAAACCTCTTCCCTCCATTCTATTGGCCAATGTACAGTCAGTTGATAATAAGATGGATGACCTCAGATCGCAGATACCAACATGACTCTCGAAACAGAAATATTATCAGCTTTTCTCAAACAAGCCTCTCAGACAATATATGGGACTTATTTGACTTGTTCCTGTCCTCTGCCGTAGCCTCAGGGTTGTCTGCAGTACCCTTGTTCTTTAGCTATCCAACTCTATGGATTCTTCATTCACCGTCCCGACAGGACAGTGGAGTTGGGGAAATTGATGGGGGAGGGGTTTGCCTCTTCATCAACAACTGGTGTGCTGACTCGAGCAACGTTGAAGTGTTGACTAACTGTTCAAAGTCTTGGAAAACCTTATGGTCAAATGCCAACCCTTTTACCTCCCGAGGGAGTTTTCAGCTGTTATTGTGACTGTTGTATACATTCCACCTCAAAACAAGAAACATAACAGGCTGACATTAAAAGGAACTGTATGAGGCTATAACCAAGCAGAAAAACGTACATCCAGTGGCTGCTTTACTGGTTGCCGGCGATTTTAATTCTGCTTCATTGAAAGGCGTGATGCCCAACTTCAACCAACACGCCTCCCTCGCCACTAGGGGAGATAAAGTCCTAGACTACCGTTAATCTACCCTCAAGCAAGCATACAAGGCTCTCCCTGGTCCGCCATTCGGCAAATCAGATCCATTACTCCTGCTTCCTGTTTACAAGCACACGCTCAAACAGGAATTACCCCTGACTCGCTCCATCGAGAAATGGTCTCCAGAATCAGAGATTATCCTACAGGGCTGCTTTGCTAGCGCTAATTGGAATGTTTCGGGACTCCACCAATAACATTGACAAGCTAACCACCTCCATCACCGGCTTCATTAGGAAATGCATCAGTGTTGTTGTCCCCACAGTTAAGGTTCGCTAAACTAAAGGATAGGGGCACCGCAGACAACCCTGAGGCAACGGCAGAGGACAGGAACAAGAAGTTCCGCTACGACCTCCACAGAGTCATCAAACGACAAAAGGACAATATAGAAGTAAGGTGGAATCATATTACACAGGCTCCGACGTCCACAGCAGGGGCTACAGCCCATTTCGAATTAGAAAGGAAGAGCCAGCCATGAACTGCGCAACAATGCCTCTACTAGACAAACTCAATGCAATTTATGCTAGCTTTGACATTAACATAGTGCAGAGTGTGAGGGCTGCCACCAACCCAGAAGATTTGGGTCCAAGCGAGATCAACCATTGGTTATGGCACACAACGCCATCATCCCAGACCCACTCCAATTTGCATACCAACAGATCCATAGACGACGCAATCTCAATTGCACTCCACACTGCCCTCACCCACCTAGATAAGAGGGTGTGTGCTTAGTCGCTTCTTGTACTCCCTGTTCACCCTTGACTGCATGGCAACGCACGACTCCAACACCACCATCAAGTTTGCTGACGACAAGACAGTGGTAGGCCTGATCACCAGCGACAATGACACAGCCTACAGGGAGGTCGTCAGAGACCTGGCAGTGTGAGGCTGGATCAATCTCTCCCTCAACGTTAGTAAGTCCGAGGATCGTGAACTACAGGAAACTGAGGGGCGAGCACACCCCCATCCACATTGACAGGGTGGCAGTGGAGCGGGTCGAGATCTTCAAGTTCCTCGGTGTCCAAATCACTAAGAACTTAAAATGGTCCACATGCACAATCAAAAAGAAGGCACGACAGCACCTCTTCCCACTCAAGAGGTTGAGAACATTTGGCAGGGGCCTATCATTCCAAATAGTGTCCCCCTCTACGTCACAATGGGATTCGATGAGTTCTAGCTTCTGTTGCTAGGACTGTTGCTAGAACTTGCAACATTCTGACTGGATTACGTAATGAACCAAAGCGTCAGTTGCAATGCTGGTTGCTTGGCTCTATTTTACCTCATAGCAGTCACAAAGGAAGGAGGATGCGGGCAGTTTTAGTTATATTTCACCGCAATTACGCTCACTCAGTCCGCGCAAATAAATGACCTCTGAATGTCTCTCCAAGAACGGTGTTTTGGATGGTACACATTGTTAAATAGGAATAAATCATGTAAGCTGTTTTTAGATTGCCGTTGCTAGCTACTGTACTTTCATAGACAGAGCCTGGACTCCAACCAGGATCTCTAGTGCCTCAGACCACTGCGTCACTTGGGAGTACTATGAAGACACCACTGATCTCGACAAGAGGAGCAATATTCAAAGAAATTCACAATTCAGGGTAACGTTAAGCAATTAGATAACTGGACGGATTTAGCTATGTACAACCATTTTTCACAACCATTTCCCGTCTAAGGTTAGCTAGTTGCTAGCTATACATATAGTTCAGTGGAGGCTGCTGATAATGTCTGGAATGGAGTAAATGGAATGCTATCAAACATGTGGTTTCCATGTGGTTGATACCATTCAATTGACTCCATTCCAGCCATCATTAAGAGCCGTCCTCCCATCAGCAGCCTCCAACGATATAGTTATTTGTCTGTCATATTGAGGTGTCTAGCTAGAAGTTAAACCTGATCAGGGCAGCAGGTAGCCTAGTGGTTAGAGCATTGGACTAATAACCGAAAGGTTGCAAGATTGAATCCCGAGCTGACAAGGCAAAAATATTGTTCTGCCCCTGAACAAGGCAGTTAACCCACTGTTCTTTGTCCGTCATTGAAAATAAGTATTTGTTCTTAACTGACTTAACTAGTTAAATAAAAAAAATGGATAGGTGTAAACAATTATGGTAATTTCAAATGCCCTTAACTAGGTGATGTGGACTTGAGTATTTCAACAATTCTTCTCTTGAACTTGTTAGGCAATCATATCTACATACGTGAAAAGGATGGCCAGCCACACAGGAGGGTGCTTTTTACTACGGAGGTCATCTTGAGTGACCAAAGTCATGAACGCTGGAACATTCTTTGAGATCACTGAAACCCCACCTGATCTGGTGGAAGTTGTCGAACCAGATCAGAACACCTTCGAGTACCACCTTCAGGCAAGGTTATTGACCAGGTAAAAATGATTATCCGCTGATCATTTATTAAATTAAGAAATGTATTTGTAATATGAACCATAATTGCATGTATTCCTGTCATCAATCAAGGTGAGACTGAGCATGGACAAGGTGCAGGAGAAACAGCTACCGGAGCAGAATCAAGAAGGGGACGAAGTGCTACGACAACGAGGCAAATTACTTGGTTTGGAAGAAGGACGAAAGGAAGGTGAGACCTGGGAATCCTCACTGCTCTTTCACTCCTTGCTGGGGTCACCATCTGTTAAAGTGAATATAAAAAACCTCTGATAATAACTATTTGCATTTGCACACAAAATAACCTGAAGCTAGTTTTAGTTTCCCTAACATGGATATTTTTCTCTGTCTACCTAGGGTTACCTCTGCGGAAGCAGCTGGACGGTCGACCACTGGAAGCACTGGCGCCCTACACTTCAGTGAAGCCCAATATACAAAGTATGTTCAGCTTTGAATGACATTTGAGAAAGCAGGAAAAATGGTAGTTATGCTAAGCTTATAAAAATGTACCTCTCAATTTCGCTCTCCAAATGACTATAGGACCATCGAAAGTCCGAGCCCCCCTGGAGGTATACCGTCCACCAGAACCAGTGAGTTCGGATCAGTCTGATTCTCTGTGCTCTGAGTCGGAGGGGGACCAGCTTGAGGTAGACTATATCTTCCAAAAGTGTTGAAAAGTACATATCTCCCATTTATAACACTGCACTAATCCATCACATTTTCTCCCAGTAAAGTGTAACTTGTGTGTTTGCTTGTTTACGTCTCTGTCCGCTACCCTGTTCCCGTTGGGTTCTGCCCAACACTCAGACGTGGATCCACCTAAGGTCCTCCATTACAAACCACCCTCCAACTTTTCATTACATCATTTACAACTACTGTTGTTGTCATTATCTGCTAAGAAAGTGTTCTTGCTCTATCATACTGGGCACATAATATGTAAGATACACAGATGAACTAAAAACACTAGCACTGCAAACACCCATTTTCCCTCTTCGTCCCCCTTCTGAGACTGGCTGCCTGTTGAGAACAAGTAACAGGCCGAACCTCCCACCCACACAGCAACCACCACCTCTATATATTCCACACACCAGAATTCAGTATCTGATTCTATGATTGCCATCTGAGTGCACAAAAAAAATCTGTGAAAATAAATTAATGACACAATTGTACCAAAAACTATTGAAGTTTATGTATTAAAATCTTAAATATTGGCAGGTTGGTTTTCACAGCTGTTTCACAAGGTGTTCATTATTAATAAGTTGTAAGGTTTCCATTGGTGGTATTTATTTGTTCTACATTATTCATTGTTGTATCCTAGGACCTACAATAGATCCATATATATTCAACTACAACGGTGTACTAATGAGCTATGAGATGTAAAAACAAACCATAGAGGACTAGTGAAATGATATTATTTCAGTGTAGACAAGGGAAGGGCAGCTTAAAATATAAACATGACAGCCAGACAAGCCCGTGTATGAATCAAACGGATTTTATTTATTATGGTTGTCACGTTCTGATGCATAATTTAACAAGTGTGTCAATAACAGGATACCCTCGGATTAAAAATCAACAGGCTTGGCTCTAGATTACACTAATCTATACATACTTTCCATTGTTTGCGAGATCAGACATAATATCACTAAAATCCAAGGGTTAATTTTCGGGAAGTTGTATTCATTTCAGCGCATCTCATTTGTAAACAACTGTATTAAATAGTGATGTACCGATATCACATTTTTGGGCCGATACCGATGTATACCGATATTTTAAGATAATATCGGCCGATTCCGATATGTTCACCGATATATCGTGCATGCCTAGCATTAAATTGTAACTTTTTTCAGTTCCACATCAAATTAACAACCATGAAAATAAAGTTTTTTCTTCTCTTTCTTGTGAGTCTCGAGACAATGCATTAAATCCCAGACAAAGCTTTAGCTACTACAGCGACTGAAATGACTGCAACACTTAAAGAGCTGCAGTTAGTTTCAGAATGGCTGGCAAGGAATAAGTTAGTCCTAAATGTTTCAAAAACAAAAAGCATTGTATTTGGGACAAATTATTCACTAAACCTGAACTAAATCTTGTAATGAAAAATGTGGAAATTTAGCAAGTTGAGGTGACTAAACTGCTTGGAATAACCCTAGATTGTAAACGGTCATGGTCAAAACATACTGTCACGGCTCCTCTTCTGCAGTGCAGGGGCGGTTCCTCCTGCAGGCAGAGGGTCGTTAGTGACTTGAGTCACCTGGGCTCAGGGTATTTAAACTGCTGCTTCACTAATCTCTGTCTCTCTGCTCCTCCAGGTATGATCCTGTTTTGTTTGTTCCTTTGTAGTTTTGCGTAGTTTTCACTCAGTCATTCACACACACAGATTCACGCATCCCTGCACTTTACATACACCTTACATTATGATACTTTCACACCTCATTCCTTTTTCTTTGTTTAAAGTTAATAGTTTTGGTTTACAATAAAGAACCTTTTTGATTGGCCTGTACCTGTTGTTCGCGTGCCCTCATTTTTGCCACAGGCTATGAGCCGGCCTGTAACAATACTGATACAACAGTAGCTAAGATGGGGAGAAGTCCATGATAAAGCGCTGCTCTGCTTTAACAGCACTATCAACAAAGCAGGTCTCAACAAGGCCGGTTCTACAGGCCCTGGTTCTGTCCCACCTGGACTACTGTTCAGTCGTGTGGTTAAGTGCCACAAAGAGGGACTTAGGAAAATTGCAATTGGCTCATAACAGGGCAGCACGGCTGGCCTGTTAATGTACACAGAAAACTAACATTAATAATATGCATGTCAATCTCTCCTGGCTCAAAGTGGAGGAGAGATTGACTTCATCACTACTTATATTTATGAGATGTATTGACATGTTGAATGCACCAAGCTGTCTGCTTGTACTACTGGCGCACAGCTCGGACACCCATGCATACCCCACAAGACATGCCACCAGAGGTCTCTTCACAATCCCCAAGTCCAGAACAGACTACGGGAGGCGCACAGTACTACATGGAACTCTATTCCACATTAAGTAACTCATGCAAGCAGTCAAAAAACAGATACAAATATACCTTATGAAACAGCGGTGACTGTGAAGAGACACAAACACAGGCGTAGACACAAACACAGGCATAGACACAAACACAGGCGTAGACACAAACACAGGCGTAGACACAAACACAGGCATAGACACAAACACAGGCATAGACACAAACACAGGCATAGACACAAACACAGGCATAGACACAAACACAGGCATAGACACAAACACAGGCATAGACACAAACACAGGCATAGACACAAACACAGGCATAGACACAAACACAGGCATAGACACAAACACAGGCGTAGACACAAACACAGGCATAGACACAAACACAGGCGTAGACACAAACACAGGCGTAGACACAAACACAGGCATAGACACAAACACAGGCATAGACACAAACACAGGCATAGACACAAACACAGGCATAGACACAAACACAGGCATAGACACAAACACAGGCATAGACACAAACACAGGCATAGACACAAACACAGGCATAGACACAAACACAGGCATAGACACAAACACAGGCATAGACACAAACACAGGCATAGACACAAACACAGGCATAGACACAAACACAGGCATAGACACAAACACAGGCATAGACACAAACACAGGCGTACACATGAAGACATGGATTTTGTGTTGTAGATATGTGGTAGTAGAGTAGTGTGCTGAGGGAACACAATGTGTTGTAGATATGTGGTAGTAGAGTAGTGTCCTGAGGGAACACAATGTGTTGTAGATATGTGGTAGTAGAGTAGTGTCCTGAGGGAACACAATGTGTTGTAGATATGTGGTAGTAGAGTAGTGGCCTGAGGGAACACAATGTGTTGTAGATATGTGGTAGTAGAGTAGTGGCCTGAGGGAACACAATGTGTTGTGATATGTTGTAACTGTATTGTAACGTTTTTAAAACTGCCTTCATTTTGTTGGACACCAGGAAGAGACTGCCTTGGCAGCAGCTAATGGGGATCCATAATAAATACAAAGAGACGCAACGGAAAGACAATGTATTCCATTGAGCCCATTTCAGCCATTACCGGGGTGTGTTTGCCAGGTCATTATAATCATTTCCACGGTCGTAGATTTAACGGGGGAAAACAGCAGGCGCGAGCAAGAAGAGTATGAAAGAGTCGCAGGAACTAAAATGAAAGCAATCAATCCCGCAAGATTTAAATGACAAGAGGATTCTGCACCCCGAGATTTAAATGACAAGAGGATTCTGCACCCCTCCGTCAAAGGAAATAGACAGATCTTCAGGTGGGTGGGTCATGCGCGTTGCTAGCAGTACAACTCAATCTCCTTTTCTCTCTCCCTCTCTCTGAGATTCATTGAGCTGGGTTATAGAAGAGGAGCACAGAAAGGATGCATCAGTCAAAGTTAAAAGTGAATTTGAATACTTCCAAGATTTAAGCTAAATATTCAAAGTCTAAGCATAAATGTCAATGTGAAATGAGCTTTATAAACACTGTAGCATTTTAGAACACATTGCTTGGTACAGAAATCTTGCCATTGTCCTTGCATCTTTCACCTCATATCTGTACTCTCTATGCCATGATTAACTTATGACACATTTCAACAAACATGCTCTCTTTTCAGTATCATGTAACTAAGACTTGGCCTATATAAAAAAAAGTCTTAATAATTAAATCAATCATTGCAGTAGTTACGGTTAAGTGGCACAGCATCTACAAAGAAAACGGTAATGACGAAAATATCCTCTCTAGCATCGCCAACAGGAGGACCATTATGAAGATCAAGAGAAAACATCCAAGGGTGAACGAGAGTTTTATTTGAGAGTGAACTACTTCAAATGTTTTTTAGCTAATGCTTTCCTAAACGCATGCCCTGGAGTGTGCCCTCTGAGTGCAGTGCAGCACAGCCCTATCACGATGTTACAGGCCTTCGTGAAACTAAAGCCTGATGATATCATTGAGCTTGAGTGCCTGCAGAGCTCACAATAAGGACGGCATTCCGACAGAGACCCAAGTCACTGATGACAAGTCCAGGTGGTGAAACTGGGTCAGTCTCTATTGAGCTTATGGTGCGTTTTAAAGCCCATCTACATCAGTTTAACGTGAAATGTTGCTATGGTTGACGTTTCGGATCTGCAAAATATGCCATTTCGATTTGAATTTCTGAAACTGTCTTTACTTCCTAGCCAGTAACACCACAGCTAGCATACTTAGCATAACTTTATTATGTTTCACTGTGCTAATCATTCTATAAAAAAAAGTGCTTGAATTTCATTCTGAATAGATTTTCTTATAAACTCTGCCAGTTTTATATGGTAATGGAGCTCCATTTACCTCTCCACTCTACATAATGCCTCACGGACGTTAAATTAGCACGGATAATACTTAGAACGGAACTTGTGCTAATCTGGTCGAGGACAACAGCAGACCAGGGTGCAGAGGAATCTCAAATACACAGCCAGCCGAACCACCCTGACATTTTTAAAAAGAAAAAAAACAAAATGTTAAGCATAGCCCACAGCTTATCATGGAGTTATTAGTTTGAACAAAGAGCGGTTTCAAGTGTATCTGAGCGCTCCAATAGTGGCAAATTTAAAATCGAATTACCGTAAAATGTTAAACGGCAAATCTCAAAATAGCCACCTGTACCTTTTAATAGCCAAGCAATGGCAAACATTTCACCAAATAAACGCGCTGTTTCAAATAAATGCCCTGTCTAAATTAATTATTTACATGAATTACCATTAATTGTTTGTTACACTAAATAATTCAGTAATGACAAAAAAATTATGACATTTTAAATCCCCAGTAAGAAACTGCTAGCCATTGGCTACTAACAGCTGAGCACTGCTAGCTAACTGGCAACCATAACAATCAACTTCGGGAGTACAGACCCCTAGAAATCGGCCGATCAACGTCTAAGAACTGCTGAAAAAGCACAGTCAAGGAAAATAATTATTCTGTCAAGGACATTGAGTCTATTTAGAAAAAATTAAATATACTAAGACATGATAACCGTGACAGTGTGTCAATGATAACACATAAGTGTTGAAGAAATTGCTGAAAGGGAATGCTGGAATTAAACAATTAACTATGCAAATGAGCAAAAGCTGTGTGCATCAAGGAAATAGAAGCCTGGCTGAAATAGAAGCCTGTCTCTAAAAAGTATCTGTTGTGTTCAGTGATTTAAGGACATAAACTTCAGAGATATTAATTTAAGTTTTACGGAATTATGAATAGGAACAGAAAATCATTTAAGAGTGGATTATAAAAGCAATACAGTGAGTCAGGTTCAAATGTAATAATATAATTGAATAAATCGCCGACTGTGAAGGAGCAGGATAGTGTCTATTTATGCAAGTAGTTAGAGAATAGGTTATTTACGGTGAAATACAATTTCTACTTTTGCCCTCGAGACATGAAACAAGATGTACTGGAATAGTCAACAGTCAAGTCTAATCTTCAACTGCCCTTAGTTTGTTGGTTCTACAGTCATAACCATAAACTCACAACTCGAAAAATAAATTGCACGAACAGCGAAAATACACCGTTACTTCCTAGTTGGGCTACATTTCAGCAGACAAAATGAAAGTAAATCTTAACTGGCTTTAAAACTTACATTGCCATTCAACAGACAAAATACTAAGCAAAATATGTAGGCATACAGTAAATTCGGAAAGTATTAAGACCCCTCGAGTTAGTCGCATTTTAAAATAGATTGGGGCGAAGGTTCACCTTCCAACAAGACAACGACCCTTAGCGCACGCCAAGACAATGCAGGAGTGGCTTCGGGAGAAGTCTCAATGTCCTTGAGTGGCCCAGCCAGAGCCCGGACTTGAACCCGATCGATCAAACATCTCTGGAGAGACCTGAAAATAGCTGTGCAGCGACACTCCTCATCAAACCTGACAGAACTTGAGAAGATCTGCAGAGAAGAATTGGAGAAACTCCCCAATTACAGGTGTGCCAAGCTTGTAGCATCATACCCAAGAACCCTTAGGCTGTAATCACTGCCAAAAGGTGTTTTTATAAATGTGAAAACATTTCTAAAAACCTGTTTTTGCTTTGTCATTATGGGGTAGTGTATAGATTGATGAGGGGAAAAAAACACATTTTAATCCATTTTAGAATAAGACTGTAATAAAATGTGGAAAAAGTCAAGGGGTCTGAAAACTTTCCGAATGCACTGTACTTAAAGTAGCTACAAATATTTACATTTCTTGAAAAAGAATGGTATTGAAAAACCATCCTGTGGCTATTTCCAATTCCCCCTGGTATACAGTATATCGCCCAAGCTCAGAACGTTACCTATCCTGCTGTCCATGACATAGGTCTCGATGATAGAACTTTTCTTACAGATGTCATCAGCCATGGAGGAGCAGCTGACCTCTAGGTGTTTCACCTGCAAGCACAGTAGAGACATATTAGATGCACCAGAACCACAAGAATACATACATACATACATACTGTATACAAAGCACCAGTCAACAGCTACCAGCATGTACCAAGTCCATCAATCATCTCTCACACAGAGCGAGCGAGCGGGCAGGCAGGCAGTGTAAGAATATAACATGATCTCGGCAAAAAATGTCCTAGGCTGCAAAACAGCCAGGCCAAGGCACAGAAACAGCAAAGCATGAAAACAAGCAAAAGGTTCCCGTTCAGTGCAGGTACAGACATATTCTGGTGCATTTCAAAGTGATTTAAAATCACCAGTAAAAGATGGCATCACAATTTCATTGGGAAATAAATCAATTCTAGTGGCCCAAAAATAAGGATTCATCACTGCCGCAGACTCATAAATTGCAGAGAGGAACATTAACCTTATTCCACAACTTTCTTTCATGTCATCTCATTCTAAAATCATGGCCATTAATATGGAGTTGGTCCTCCCTTCGCTGCTTTAACAGCCTCCACTCTTCTGGGAAGACTTTCCACTAGATGTAAGAACATTGCTGCGGGGACTTTTAGCATTTAGCCACAAGAGCGTTAGTGAGGTCGGGCACTGATGTAGCGCAATTAGGCCTGGCTCGCAGTTGGCGCTCCAATTCATCCCAAAGATGTTGGATGGGGTTGAGGTCAGGGCTTAGTGCAGGCCAGTCAAATTCTTACACACCAATCTCGACAAACCATCGCTTTGTGCACGGGGGCTTTTTAAAGCTGAAACAGGAAAGAGCCTTCCCCAAACTGTTGCCAAAAAGTTGGAAGCACAGAATCGTCTAGAATGTCATTGTATGATGTAGCATTAAGATTCTATACCCGTCGCGTGTCGCTGAATTAGCCAAAAAAGGGGTGTCCACATCATTTTGGCCATGTAGTGAGTATATATAGTATGGTATCTTATACGGTTTATAGTAGAGTAGTATATTGTAACCTGGGTGGATCGAGCCCTGAATGCAGAATGGCTGACAGCCATGTTATATCAGACCGTATACAATGGGTATGATAAAACATGTATTTTTACTGCTCCAACTACATTAGTAACCATTTTATAATAGCAATAAAGCACTTTGTGATATATATTGTGATATTTGGCCAATATACCACAGCTAAGTGCTGTGTCCACACCTCCTCGAGCCCTTGCTGCTTATGTATACACTAGTATTATATTATAACTAAGTATGAATAGCATAGAGATTATACCTTCTCCTCCAACATCCACTTCTCCTGCTGCACCCCAGCCAGCCTCTGGAACAGCTCCCCAACCTCATCATCAGACAGGTCAGCAGGCCGCTGGGACTGGGGGCTGCCACTGGCGGACTGCGGACACACAGGACCAGACAGCACTGTTACACCTTCCCTACATGAACTTAGAGACAGAGTCAGACGGAGCGAGAACCTATTTTGTGCAATCCGTTTATTATACTTCTCTCTTTATCAGTGACAGGGAGCTTGACAAGTCTAATGGAACAAGCTTATCTCTGTATTATACACACAGAACTGGAATACCTATTTGATCTGTTCAGTGGAAACAATTGGAGGATTCTAAATTGTATGGTTTAGAGATTTTTTTCTCTGTCTTTCCCTTTCCTTAACAATCCACATCCCTGGCAGAGAAACATTACAGAACATGTATTTATTCAAAGGATTCTAATTATAGTATCCACATTTTTTATAAAGCTATTCATAGCAGAGGAGCACATAAACATGAAATGCATGTGAGCTCCCTGTTGAGCTGCCTGTCATGACTGTGGTTGCTGAAAGTTCAGCCTCTCATCTCTGCCTCAGTGTGTACTGTTTGTACTCTTTGCAGTTACCAACGCAATGTAAGAGGTACTGTGTTGCTGCCAGACAACATCATTGGTTCCCTTTGTGGTTCCATACATCAAAACATTTCTCATTATTCAATGGGTGGATTATGCAGTTTCATAACTCATTCCCACCTCAATTGTACTCTTTACTGTCAAACATGTCTCGTCAATACTCTGCGTACCATTGCTTTCACAAACTACATTGTATGTGCCTTGGCCAGTTCTGTGGACTCGTGTGCAGACTTGGTTTCCTGTCTCTAGCTGACTAGTGTAGTGTACTTTGTTGGTGCTTTGATGACTGATGTAGTGTACAGTGCCTTGTTGATGCTCTGTGCTGACTGATGTAGTGTACAGTGCCTTGTTCATGCTCTGTGCTGACTGATGTAGTCTACAGTACCTTGTTGATGCTCTGTGCTGACTGGTGTAGTGTACAGTACCTTGTTCATGCTCTGTGCTGACTGATGTAGTCTACAGTACCTTGTTGATGCTCTGTGCTGACTGACGTAGTCTACAGTACCTTGTTGATGCTCTGTGCTGACTGGTGTAGTCTACAGTACCTTGTTGGTGCTCTGTGCTGACTGATGTAGTGTACAGTACCTTGTTGGTGCTCTGATAAATGATGTAGTCTACAGTACCTTGTTGATGCTCTGTGCTGACTGGTGTAGTCTACAGTACCTTGTTGGTGCTCTGTGCTGACTGATGTAGTCTACAGTACCTTGTTGATGTTCTGTGATGTGGCTCCCTCCTTCATGATCTCCCCGTAGCTGAAGGACGAGACACTGCTGCTATCTCCCCTCTGCTGCTTAGGACTAGGAGAGCTGATCTCTGACAACACCAGCTCTTCCAGGCCTGGAAACACACACAAACACTCTCTCGATGGGGGAGTCTTACTGAGGAATTACAGCTGAAGTAATTATTTCTAAGTGGTGAAAAAAGTAGTCACCAAACACCTTTTCACGTGGTTAATATTCCCTTTCAGGACAAAGCAAGGGCACCCTGCCAACCATTTCAACCCGCTTACGTATGGCTGGTTTTCATAAGCTGCATTACTGTAATCCCAACTGTAACTACAGAACATTGTCTACCAACATCCATTATGTGGCTTGGATAAGGAAACAAACACAGTAATTAAGTTAGGACCCAGGACATTGTGCATAGAGGGAAGCCTCAGTCCGTAGGCACTTATGGATTTCCCATAGAAAACTAATGGCTGCTGTGGGAAGAACTTCTTGGCAGGCGTATATACAGTTGAAGTGGGAAGTTTACATACACTTAGGCTGGAGTCATTAAAACTCGTTTTTCAACCACTCCACACATTTCTTGTTAATAAACTATAGTTTTGGAAAGTTGATTAGGACATGACTTTGTGCATGACAAGTAATTTTTCCAACAATTGTTTACAGACAGATTATTTAACTTATTATTCACTGTATCACAATTCCAGTGGGTCAGAAGTTGACATAGACTAAGTTGACTGTGCCTTTAAACAGCTTGGAAAATTCCAGAAAATTATGTCATGGCTTTAGAAGCTTCTGATAGGCTAACTGACATAATTTGAGTCAATTGGAGGCATACCTGTGGATGTATTTCAAGGCCTACCTTCAAACTTTGCTTGACATCATGGGAAAAATCTAAAGAAATCAGCCAAGACCTCAAAAATAATTGTAGACCTCCACAAGTCTGGTTCATACTTGGGAGCAATTTCCAAACGCCTGAAGGTGCCACGTTCATATGAACAAACAATAGTACACAAGTATAAACACCATGGGACCACGCAGCCGTCATACCGCTCAGGAAGGAGACATGTTCTGTGTCCTGGAGATGAACGTACTTTGGTGCGAGAAGTGCAAATCAATCCCAGAACAACACCAAAGGACCTTGTGAAGATGCTGGAAGAAACAGGTGCAAAAGTATCTATATCCACAGTAAAACAAGTTCTCTATCGACATAACCTGAAAGGCTGCTCAGCAAGGAAGAAGCCACTGCTCCAAAACCGCCATAAAAAGCCAGACTATGGTTTGCAACTGCACATTGGGACAAAGATAGTACTTTTTGGAGAAATGTCCTCTGGTCTGATGAAACAAAAATATAACTGTTTGGCCATAATGACCATCGTTATGTTTGGAGGAAAAAGGGGGAGGCTTGCAAGCCGAAGAACACCATCCCAACCAATGAAGCACGGGGGTGGCATCATCATGTTGTGGGGGTGCTTTACTGAAGGAGGGACTGGTGCACTTCACAAAATATATGGCGGAGGAAGAAAAATTATGTGGATATAATGAAGCAACATCTCATGACGTCAGTTAGGAAGGTAAAGCTTGGTCGCAAAGGGGTCTTCCAAATAGACAATGACCCCAAGCAGACTTCCAAAGTTGTGGCAAAATGGCTTAAGGACAACAAAGTCAAGGTATTGAAGTGGCCATCACAACGCCCTGACCTCAATCCTATAGAACATTTGTGGGTAGAACTGAAAAGGGTGTGTGAGCAAGGAGGCCTACAAACCTGACTCAGTTACACCAGCTTTCAGGAGGAATGGGCCAAAATTCACCCAATTTATTGTGGGAAGCTTGTGGAAGGCTATGTGAAAAGTTTGACCCAAGATAAACAATTTAAAGGCAATGCTACCAAATACTAATTGAATGTATGTAAACTTCTGACCCAGTGGGAATGTGATGAAAGAAATAAAAGCTTAAATAAATCTCTACTACTATTCTGACATTTCACATTCTTAAAATAAAGTGGTGATCCTAAGACCTAAGACAATGAATCTTTAATAGGATTAAATGTCAGGAATTGTGAAAAACTGAGTTTAAATATATTTGTCTAAGGTAGATGTAAACTTCGGACTTCAACTGTATGTAGGTATCTACTAACTTAGGACCCTTCTGGACTGGTGTTGGGTACAGTACCCTTCTGGACAGAGATAACTCCCGCTACTTTAAAATGTCTGATTCTCAACATTCTGTAGAGAAACCATTAAACATTTAAGACCAGCTGGTAAATTATACATGGCCCAAAAGAGGCCCTGGCATCACCAACAACCTACGGAGAGGAAGTAAGAGTACGCATTGCTCTGTGGCACATTTTAAGAGGGGGCGCAACATAAAATATTACGATATCTTAATCTCATTAACCGTGTGTTTGGGGTGAGGTGGGGGGTGAAGGGGCTGTCCCCCACAGGAGTAAATGTTTTTAATATACCACACTTTACTGAGAAAAACACAGGTACTGCAGTGGTTGTTTTTCTGTTTCTTATCTTTGGGTGCCACGTGTTCACTTTCTTTGTAAAAACAACAGGAACGTTCAGACGGTGACATCATGTTAATGGAGAGGTGTGGCATAAACCACTTGCCAGTTGGCAAGTAAATATTTAATCCTCACTAGCTCTACATATCAATATCACGTTCAGCAATCAGCTGCTCACCCACATATTTAGAAACACAAGTGTCTCTAGAAGCTAAGGGACAATAACACCGTTGGTTCCAAGCAATTACCATTTCTAAACATATTTTACTTCTTCAATGTCTCGAACAATTCACACTCTCAGTTATAGATGCTGTATGATATTGGTGAACAATGCACCTCTTCGCCTCATTTTTCCCTGCCTGTAGCAAACCATACTGCGGACATCGAGGTTGTCATCTCTGCAGACTCACTTCCCGGCGCTAAATGTTTCATGTCTGTGATGATGTAACATACGCTGCATCATAGTTCAGGGCATGAAAGGATGTCCTTCAAACCCAGTCAACCCCCCCCCAACACCAACGCATATTTCACATAGAACATGTAGCTGAAGAGCCTTCAGAAACTATTCCCACCCCTTGACTTAATATACATTCTTGTGTTACAGCCAGAATTCAAAATGGATTAGCTGTATATTTTATGTAATCCATTTACGCACAACATCCCATAATGACAACGTGAAAATGTGTTTTTAGAAATGTTTCAAATTTCACATTTATTGAAAACAGAAATTGTATTTACATAACTATTCACAAGCCTGAGTCAGTACATTGTAGCAGCAACATTTCTGGGAAACTCTATAACCAATAAGACTCTAAAGCCCATCTAAGCCAGGGGCACTGAATAACAGATTCACTATATAAAACCAGAAGTTTATTCTGAAGTGTCTGTCCTAAATCTGAGAGATAAATATATGTAAACATTTGTTATATACAGTACCAGTCAAAAGTTTGGTCACACCTACTCATCACAGGTTTTTATTTGTACTATTTTCAACATTGTAGAATAATAGCGAAGACATAACTATGAAATAACAGATATGGAATCATGTAGTAACCAAAAAAGTGTTAAAATATTAAATGTATTTTAATTTGTTAGATTCTTCAAAGTAGCCACCCTTTGCCTTGATGACAGCTTTGCACACTCTTGGCACTCTCTCAACCAGCTTCATGAGGTAGTCACCTGGAATGCATTTCAATTAACAGGCCTGCCTTTTCTTTCCTTCTTAATGCATTTGAGCCAATCAGTTGTGTTGTGACAAGGTAGGGTTGGGTATACAGAAAATAGCCTTATTTGGTAAAATACCAAGTCCATATTATGGCAAGGACAGCTCAAATAAGCAAAGAGAAATTACAGTCCATCATTACTTTAAGACGTGAAGGTCAGTCAATTCGGAAAATGTCAAGAAATGTTCCAGTTTCTTCAAGTGAAGTTGCAAAAACCATCAAGCGCTATGATGAAACTGGCTCTCATGAGGACCGCCACAGGAAAGGAAGACCCAGAGTTACCTCTGCTGCAGAGGATAGGTTCATTAGAGTTACCAGCCTCAGAAATGCTTCACAGAGTTCAAGTAACAGACACCTCAACATCAACTGTTCAGAAGACACAGTGTGAATCAGTGGAAATCTGTTCTTTGGTCTGAAGAGTCCAAGTTTGAGATTTTTGGTTCCAACCGTTGTGTCTTTGTGAGACGCAGAGTAGGTGAACGGATGATCTCCGCATGTGTGGTTCCCACCGTGAAGCATGGAGGAGGAGGTGTGATGGTGCTTTGCTGGTGACACTGTAATTTATTTAGAATTCAAGGCAGACTTAACCAGCATGGCTACCACAGCATTCTGCATTGACACGCCATCCCATCTCGTTATCGCTTAGTGGGACTATCATATGTTTTTCAACAGGACAATGACCCAACACACCTCCAGGCTGCGTAAGTGCTATTTGACCAAGAAGGAGAGTGATGGAGTGCTGCATCAGATGACCTGTCCTCCACAATCACCAGACTTCAACACAATTGAGATGATTTGGGATGAGTTGGACCGCAGCCAACAAGTGCTCAGCATATGTGGAAACTCCTTCAAAGCTGTTGGAAAAGTATTTCAGGTGAAGCTGGTTGAGAGAATGCGAAGAGAGTGCAGTCCTCAAGGCAAAGGGTGGCTACTTTGAAGAACCTCAAATATAAAATATATTTCGATTTTGTTTTGATGTCTTCACTATTATTCTACAATGTAGAACATAGTACAAATAAAGGAAAACCCTTGAATGAGTAGGTGTGTCCAAAGTTGACTGGTAGTGTGTGTGTGTGTGTGTGTGTGTGTGTGTGTGTGTGTGTGTGTGTGTTATACATACATACATACATACTAATCAAAAAAATAAAGGGAACACTTAAACAACACAATGTAACTCCAAGTCAATCACACTTCTGTGAAATCAAACTGTCCACTTAGGAAGCAACACTGATTGACAATACATTTCACATGCTCTTGTGCAAATGGAATAGACAACAGGTGGAAATTATAGGCAATTAGCAAGATACCCCCAATAAAGGAGTGGTTCTGCAGGTGGTGACCACAGACCACTTCTCAGTTCCTATGCTTCCTGGCTGATGTTTTGGTCACTTTTGAATGCTGGCGGTGCTTTCACTCTAGTGGTAGCATGAGACGGAGTCTACAAACTACACAAGTGGCTCAGGTAGTGCAGCTCATCCAGGATGGCACATCAATACGAGCTGTGGCAAGAAGGTTTGCTGTGTCTGTCAGCGTAGTGTCCAGAGCATGGAGGCGCTACAAGGAGACAGGCCAGTACATCAGGAGACCTGGAGGAGACCGTAGGAGGGCAACAACCCAGCAGCAGGACCGCTACCTCCGCCTTTGTGCAAGGGGGAGCAGGAGGAGCACTGCCAGAGCCCTGCAAAATGACCTCCAGCAGGCCACAAATGTGCATGTGTCTGCTCAAATGGTCAGAAACAGACTCCATGAGGGTGGTATGAGGGCCCGACGTCCACAGGTGGGGGTTGTGCTTACAGCCCAACACCGTGCAGGACGTTTGGCATTTGCCAGAGAACACCAAGATTGGCAAATTCGCCACTGGCGCCCTGTGCTCTTCACAGGTGAAAGCAGGTTCACACTGAGCACATGTGACAGACGTGACAGAGTCTGGAGACGCCGTGGAGAACGTTCTGCTGCCTGCAACATTCTTCAGCATGACCGGTTTGGCGGTGGGTCAGTCATGGTGCGGGGTGGCATTACTTTGGGGGGCCGCACGGCCCTCCATGTGCTCGCCAGAGGTAACCTGACTGCCATTAGGTACCGAGATGAGATCCTCAGACCCCTTGTGAGACCATATGCTGGTGCGGTTGGCCCAGGGTTCCTCCTAATGCAAGACAATGCTAGACCTCATGTGGCTGGAGTGTGTCAGCAGTTCCTGCAAGAGGAAGGCATTGATGCTATGGACTGGCCCGCCCGTTCCCCAGACCTGAATCCAATTGAGCACATCTGGGACATCATGTCTCGCTCCATCCAGCAACGCCACGTTGCACCACAGACTGTCCAGGAGTTGGCGGATGCTTTAGTCCAGGTCTGGGAGGAGATCCCTCAGGAGACCATCCGCCACCTCATCAGGAGCATGCCCAGGCGTTGTAGGGAGGTCATACAGGCACGTGGAGGCCACACACACTACTGAGCCTCATTTTGACTTGTTTTAAGGACATTACATCAAAGTTGGATCAGCCTGTAGTGTGGTTTTCCACTTTAATTTTGAGTGTGACTCCAAATCCAGACCTCCATGGGTTGATACATTTGATTTCCATTGATAATATGTGTGATTTTGTTGTCAGCACATTCAACTATGTAAAGAAAAAAGTATTTAATAAGAATATTTTATTCATTCAGATCTAGGATGTGTTATTTTAGTGTTCCCTTTATTTTTTGAGCAGTATATATATATATATATCTCTTTCAGTATATATATATATATATATATATATATATATATATATATATATATATATATATATCTTTCAGTTGAAGTCAGAAGTTAACATACACCTTAGCCAAATACATTTAAACTCAGTTTATACAATTCCTGACATTTAATCCTAGTAAAAATTCCCTGTCCTAAGTCAGTTAGGATCACCACTTTATTTTAAGAATGTGAAATGTCAGATAATAGTAGAGATGATGATTTATTTCACATTCTCAGTCGGTCAGAAGTTTACATACACTCAATTAGTATTTGGTAGCATTGCCTTTAAATAGTTTACTTTGGGACAAACGTTTCAGGTAGCCTTCCACAAGATTCCTACAATAGGTTTGGTGAATTTTGGCCCATTCCTCCTGACAGAGCTCGTGTAACTGAGTCAGGTATGTAGGCCTCCTTGTGCGCACAAGTTATGCCCACAAATTTTCTATAGGTTTGAGCTCAGGGCTTTGTGATGGCCACTCCAATACCTTGACTTTGTTGTCCTTAAGCCATTTTGCCATAACTTTGGAAGTATGCTTGGGGTCATTGTCCATTTGGAAGACCCATTTGCGACCAAGCTTTAACTTCCTGACTGATGTCTTGAGATGTTGCGTCTATATGTATCCACATAAGTTTCCTTCCGCATGATACCATCTATTTTGTGAAGTGCACCAGTCCCTCCACAACATGACGCTGCCACCCCCGTGCTTCACGGTTGGGATGGTGTTCTTCGGCTTGCAAGCATCCCCCTTTTTCCTCCAAAATATAACGATCATCATTATGGCTTTTTTATGGCAGTTTTGGAGCCATGGCTTCTTCCTTGCTGATTGTCCTTTCAGGTTATGTCGATAGAGGACTAGTTTTACTGTGGATATAGATACTTTGGTACTGGTTTACTCCAGCATCTTCACAAAGTCCTTTGCTGTTGTTCTGGGTTTGATTTGCACTTTTCGCACCAAAGTACGTTCATCTCTAGGAGAGAGAACGCGTCTCTGTCCTGAGCGATATGATGGCTGCATGGTCCAATGGTGTTAATACTTGCATACTATTGTTTGTACAGATGGACGTGGTATCTTCAGGCGTTTGGAAATTGCACCCAAGGATGAACCAGACTTGTGGAGGTCTACAATTTCTTTCTGAGGTCTTGGCTGATTTCTTTTCATTTTCCCATGATGTCAAGCAAAGAGGCACTGAGTTTGAAGGTAGGCCTTGAACTACATCCACAGGTACACCTCCAATTGACTCAAATGATGCAAATTAGCCTATCAGAAGCTTCTAAAGCCATGACATCATTTTCTGGAATTCTCCAAGCTGTTTAAAGGCACAGTCAACTTAGTGTATGTTAACTTATGACCCACTGGAATTGTGATACAGTGCATTATAAATGTAATAATCTGACTGTAGACTATTGTTGGAAAGATTACTTGTGTCATGTACAACGTAGATGTCCTAACTGACCTAACAAGAAATTTGTGGAGTGGTTGAAAAACTAGTTAATGACTCCAACCTAAGTGTAATGTAAACTTCCGACTTCAACTGTGTGTGTGTGTGTGTGTGTATATATATATATATATATCACACACTCACACACAATGCCTGAGTTTTCTATTATCTCCTAGATATAGGACTTGTGATTTACTTTTTCACTTTATTTTTGTTGCCATTTATGAATGGGTTTCTATGAGGTATAGAAGTAAAGGCCAAATGTAATATTTTATCAAATCATTTTTTAAATATTTTTTATAGCTAAAGGGCTCCTAAAATTCTAAACCCAATAGCTAAATGATCCATGGTACGACCATCTTCCATCCATATATCAGCTTAGAACCCCCACTACAGCGTAGACTTTTAAGAACGATTACAAGCATACCCATAACATGACGCAGCCACCACTATGCTTTAAAATATGGAGAGTGGCACTCAGTGATGTGTTGAAATGCATTTGCCACAAACATAACACTTTGTATTCAGGACAAATTGTTCATTGTTTTGCCACATGTTTTGGAGTATTACTTTAGTGCAGGATGTACAGGCTTCCTTCTTTTCACTCTGTCATTTAGTTTAGCATTGTGGAGTAGCTACAATGTTGTTGATCCATCCTCAGTTTTCTCCTATCACAGCCATTAAACTCTAACTGTTTTAAAGTCACCATCGGCCTCATTGTGAAATCCCTAAGCAGTTTCCTTCCTCTCCGGCAACTGAAGGACGCCTGTATCTTTTTAGTGACTGGGTGTAGTGACTTTGGATGATACACCATCCAAAGTGTAATTAATAACTTCACCATGCTCAAAGGGATATTCAATGTCTGTTTTTTTTGTTTTTACCCATCTAGCAATTGGTGCCCTTTTTGCAAGGCATTGGAAAACCACTCTGGTCTTTGTGGTTGAATTTGTGTTTGAAATTCACTGCTCGACTGAGGGACCAGAGGAGGGAGTCATTCACAAATCATGTTAACTTCTAACTAGGTTTTTTGGATAAAAAACGTTCCCGTTTTAAACAAGATATTTTGTCACGAAAAGATGCTCGACTATGCATATAATTGACAGCTTTGGATAGAAAACACTCTGGCGTTTCCAAAACTGCAAAGATATTGTCTGCGAGTGCAACAGAACTGATATTACAGGCGAAACCAAGATAAAAATCCAATCAGGAAGTGCCGCATTTTTTGAAACCGCCTCATGACTCCTTATATGGCTGTGAATGAGCTACGAATGAGCTTCCGTTTGCTACGTATTCCCCAGGGTGTCTACAGCATTGTCACGTCTTTTTACGCATTTATGTTGAAGAATAGCCGTAAGGGACCACAGTTAGCAAGTGGTCACATGATGGCTCCCGCAGAAAATCTTGCGTAAAGTATACAAGTAGTCATTTTTCCAATCGCTTCTTATGAGAAACCAATTGTCCCGACGGTGAAAAACACCTTGAGGATTGATTCTAAACAACGTTTGCCATGTTTCTGTCGATATTATGGAGCTAATTTGGAAAAAAAGTTTGGCGTTGTAGTGACCGCATTTTCCGGTCGATTTCTCAGCCAAACGTGACGAACAAACGGGAGCTATTTCGCCTCAAAAATAATATTTTTTGAAAAAAGGAACATTTGCTATCTAACTGGGAGTCTCCTGAGTGAAAACATCCGAAGTTCTTCAAAGGCAAATTATTTAATTTGATTGCTTTTCTTATTTTTGTGAAAATGTTGCCTGCTGCCAGCAGAGCCTAGCATAGCACTATGCCACGATAAACTTACACAAATGCTTGTCTAGCGTTGGCTGTAAAGCATATTTTGAAAATCTGAGATGACAGTGTGATTAACAAAAGGCTAAGCTGTGTCTCAATATATTTCATTTGTGATTTTCATGAATAGGAACATTTTCTAGGAAGATTTATGTCTGAGGCGTTATGCTAATTAGTTTGAGGCGATGATTACACTCCCGGATCCGGGTTTGATAGTCGCAAGAAGTTTAAACACTATGCAACTTAAGTGACTTGTTAAGCACATTGTTACCCCTAAAATGATTTAGTCTGGCCATAACAAAGGGGTTGAATACTTATTGACGCAATAAATTTTAGCTTTTCATTTTTTTTATTTCAATTTGTAAAAATGTCAAAGAACATAATTCCATTTTGACATCATGGGGTATTGTGTGTAGGTCAGTGACCCCAAAAATAATGGTGTGTTGTATTCAGGCTGTAACACAACAACATGTGGAGAAAGTCGAGGGGTTTGAATACTTTCTGATGGCATTTATAAAGTGGTGTATATAAACTTTTGCCTGATGACATAACATGTGTGTAGGTCAAGCAAGTTCTCTTCTCACCTGTCCTGGTTTTAGTGTTGGTGAGGATCTCCTGTAGCCGCTCCTGGAGTTTATCAGCTCTCTTCCTCTCCAGCTGCAGCTGCCTCTTCAAGTCTTTCAGCTACAAACAACATTACAAAGCCCATGAGAGGAGAGTACACTACTTCATTTGAAAAACACTGCAGCATGTTTTCATTTTCTCTATGCATAGACAACAGCATACGACTCAGGCAGAGGCAAAAGTCATCTTAGACAAGCATCTAATTAAGACCAAGAAAACAATCAAATAAGATGAGCCATCCTACCCTGAAAACTATTTAGATTGTGGATGGAAAAAGGAGCTACAGAAAGGCCTTACGACCCCTACACCTTACGACCCCTACGCCTAAGGCAAGCTTGCAATTATCTGCAGAACAAATACTTATCAAGGCAGGCAGGCATCTGATAAGTGGTTACAAAGGGATCCTGAGTGGTGCAGAGGTCTAAGGCACTGCTTCGCAGCCCAGGTTTGGTCCCGGGCTGTATCACAACCGGCCGTGATCGGGAGTTCCATAGGGCGGCACACAATTTGCCCAGCGTCGTCCGGGTTAGGGGAGGGTTTGGCTGGGGTAGGCCGTCATTGTAAATAGGAATTTGCTCTTAACTGACTTGCCTAGTAAGTTTAAATATATATATTTTTAAACGTACATATTGAAAAGGCTGCCCCAATTCTATTTTTCAAGAGAAGAGTGGGTGCGGCTATATGAGTTGTCTGCCTACCTGCCACCTGCAAGTTATAATTTACATTTCCACTCTGTACTAAATGGAAGGGGACTGACTCATCAGTTTCCCTGCTCAGAAGTTAGTGGTGAGAGAGAGTGAGAGAGAGAGGCAGTGAGGAGAGAGAGAGAGAGCGCGGAGAGATAGAGAGAGAGAGAGAGGCAGAAAGGAGAGAGAGAGAGAGCGCGGAGAGAGAGAGAGCGCAGAGAGAGAGAGCGCAGAGAGAGAGAGCGCAGAGAGAGAGCAAGAGAGCGCAGAGAGAGAGAGCGCAGAGAGCGCAGAGAGCGAGAGAGCACAGAGAGAGCACAGAGAGAGAGAGAGCGCAGAGAGAGAGAGAGAGAGAGCGCAGAGAGAGAGAGAGAGAGCGCAGAGAGAGAGCGCAGAGAGAGAGCGCGGAGAGAGAGCGCGGAGAGAGAGAGAGCGCAGAGAGAGAGAGAGCGCAGAGAGAGAGAGAGAGCGCAGAGAGAGAGAGCGCAGAGAGAGAGAGAGAGCGCAGAGAGAGAGAGAGAGCGCAGAGAGAGAGAGAGCGCAGAGAGAGAGAGAGAGAGCGCAGAGAGAGAGAGCGCAGAGAGAGAGAGAGAGCGCAGAGAGAGAGAGAGCGCAGAGAGAGAGAGAGCGCAGAGAGAGAGAGAGAGCGCAGAGAGAGAGAGAGAGCAAATGTCAAATTGGCTTTTTACCAAATTACCGTACAACAGACCATGTATTCACCCTGCACACCCTAATTGACAACCAAACAAACCAAAACAAAGGCAAAGTCTTCTCATGCTTTGTTGATTTCAAAAAAGCCTTCGACTCAATCTGGCATGAGGGTCTGCTATACAAACTGATGGAAAGTGGTGTTGGGGGTAAAACATACGAGATTATAAAATCCATGTACACAAACAACAAGTGTGCGGTTAAAATTGGCAAAAAACACTCACATTTCTTCACACAGGGTCTTGGGGTTAGACAGGGATGCAGCTTAAGCCCCACCCTCTTCAACATATATATCAACGAATTGGCGCGGGCACTAGAAAAGTCTGCAGCACCCGGCCTCCCCCTGCTAGAATCCGAAGTCAAATGTCTGCTGTTTGCTGATGATCTGGTGCTTCTGTCACCAACCAAGGAGGGCCTACAGCAGCACCTAGATCTTATGCACAGATTCTGTCAGACCTGGGCCCTGACAGTAAATCTCAGTAAGACCAAAATAATGGTGTTCCAAAAAAGGTCCAGTCACCAGGACCACAAATACAAATTCCATCTAGACACTGTTGCCCTAGAGCACACAAAAAACTATAGATACCTTGGCCTAAACATCAGCGCCACAGGTAACTTCCACAAAGCTGTGAACGATCTGAGAAACAAGGCAAAAAGGGCATTCTATGCCATCAAAAGAAATTTCAACATACCAAATAGGATTTGGCTAAAAATACTTGAATCAGTCATAAAGCCCATTGCCCGTTATGGTTGTGAGGTCTGGGGTCCGCTCACCAACCAAGACTTCACAAAATGGGACAAACACCAAATTGAGACTCTGCACGCAGAATTCTGCAAAAATATCCTCCGTGTACAACGTAGAACACCAAATAATGCATGTAGAGCAGAATTAGGCCGATACCAACTAATTATCAAAATCCAGAAAAGAGCCGTTAAATTCTATAACCACCGAAAAGGAAGCGATTCACAAACCTTCCATAACAAAGCCATCACCTACAGAGAGATGAACCTGGAGAAGAGTCCCCTAAGCAAGCTGGTCCTGGGGCTCTGTTCACAAACACAAACACACCCTACAGAGCCCCAGGACAACAGCACAATTAGACCCAACCAAATCATGAGAAAACAAAAAGATAATTACTTGACACAATGGAAAGAATTAACAAAAAAACAGAGCAAACTAGAATGCTATTTGGCCCTAAACAGAGAGTACACAGCGGCAGAATACCTGACCACTGTGACTGACCCAAAATTAAGGAAAGCTTTGACTATGTACAGACTCAGTGAGCATAGCCTTGCTATTGAGAAAGGCCGCCGTAGGCAGACATGGCTCTCAAGAGAAGACAGGCTATGTGCTCACTGCCCACAAAATGAGGTGGAAACTGAGCTGCACTTCCTAACCTCCTGCCCAATGTATGACCATATTAGAGAGACATATTTCCCTCAGATTACACAGATCCACAAAGAATTCGAAAACAAATCCAAATTTTGAAAAACTCCCATATCTACTAGGTGAAATTCCACAGTGTGCCATCACAGCAGCAAGATTTGTGACCTGTTGCCACGAGAAAAGGGCAACCAGTGACGAACACACACCATTGTAAATACAACCCATATTTATGCTTATTTATTTTATCTTGTGTCCTTTAACCATTTGTACATTGTTAAAACACTATATATATATATATATATATATATATATATATATATATATATATATATATATATATATATATATATAATATGACATTTGTAATGTCTTTACTGTTTTGAAACCTCTATGTGTAATGTTTACTGTTAATTTTTGTTGTTTTTCACTTTATATATTCACTTTGTATGTTGTCTACCTCACTTGCTTTGGCAATGTTAACACATGTTTCCCATGCCAATAAAGCCCTTGAATTGAATTGAATTGAGAGAGAGCGCAGAGAGCGAGAGCGCAGAGAGAGAGAGAGAGCGCAGAGAGAGAGCAGAGAGAGAGAGAGAGAGCGCAGAGAGAGAGAGAGAGATCACAGAGAGAGAGAGAGAGAGATCGCAGAGAGAGAGAGAGAGAGAGAGAGAGATCGCAGAGAGAGAGAGAGAGATCGCAGAGAGAGAGAGAGAGAGAGAGAGCGCAGAGAGAGATCGCAGAGAGAGAGAGAGAGCGCAGAGAGAGATCGCAGAGAGAGCGAGAGAGATCGCAGAGAGAGCGAGAGAGATCGCAGAGAGAGCGAGAGAGATCGCAGAGAGAGCGAGAGAGATCGCAGAGAGAGCGAGAGAGATCGCAGAGAGAGCGAGAGAGATCGCAGAGAGAGAGAGCGAGAGAGATCGCAGAGAGAGATCGCAGAGAGAGCGAGAGAGATCGCAGAGAGAGCGAGAGAGATCGCAGAGAGAGCGAGAGAGATCGCAGAGAGAGCGAGAGAGATCGCAGAGAGAGCGAGAGAGATCGCAGAGAGAGCGAGAGAGAGCGCAGAGAGAGCGAGAGAGAGCGCAGAGAGAGCGAGAGAGAGCGCAGAGAGAGCGCAGAGAGAGCGCAGAGAGAGCGCAGAGAGAGCGAGAGAGATCGCAGAGAGAGCGAGAGAGATCGCAGAGAGAGCGAGAGATCGCAGAGAGAGCGAGAGATAGCGAGAGAGCGCGGAGATAGCGAGAGAGCGCGGAGATAGCGAGAGAGCGCAGAGATAGCGAGAGATCGCGAGGAGAGCGAGAGATCGTGAGGAGAGCGCGAGGAGAGCGCGAGAGCGAGAAAGCGCGAGGAGAGCGAGAAAGCGCGAGGAGAGAGAGAAAGCGCGAGGAGAGAGAGAAAAAGGCAGCGAGGAGAGAGAGAGAGAGGAGAGAGAGAGAGAGAGAGGAGAGAGAGAGAGTGCGGAGAGAGAGAGTGTGGAGAGAGAGAGTGTGGAGAGAGAGATCGCAGAGAGAGAAAGCGAGATCGCAGAGAGCGAGAGAGAGATCGCAGAGAGCGAGAGAGAGATCGCAGTTAGCGAGAGAGAGATCGCAGAGAGCGAGATCGCAGAGAGCGAGAGAGAGATCGCAGAGAGCGAGAGAGAGATCGCAGAGAGCGAGAGAGAGATCGCAGAGAGCGAGAGAGAGATCGCAGAGAGAGCGAGAGAGATCGCAGAGAGAGCGAGAGAGATCGCAGAGAGAGCGAGAGAGATCGCAGAGAGAGCGAGAGAGATCGCAGAGAGAGCGAGAGAGATCGCAGAGAGAGCGAGAGAGATCGCAGAGAGAGCGAGAGAGATCGCAGAGAGAGCGAGAGAGATCGCAGAGAGAGCGAGATCGCAGAGAGAGCGCGAGGAGAGCGAGAGAGCGCGAGGAGAGCGAGAGAAAGGCAGCGAGGAGAGCGAGAGAAAGGCAGCGAGGAGAGAGAGAGGCAGCGAGGAGAGAGAGAGGCAGCGAGGAGAGAGAGAGGCAGCGAGGAGAGAGAGAGGCAGCGAGGAGAGAGAGAGAGAGAGACAGCGAGGAGAGAGAGAGAGAGAGGCAGCGAGGAGAGAGAGAGGCAGCGGGGAGAGAGAGAGGCAGCGGGGAGAGAGAGAGGCAGCGGGGAGAGAGAGAGGCAGCGGGGAGAGAGAGAGGCAGCGGGGAGAGAGAGAGGCAGCGGGGAGAGAGAGAGGCAGCGAGGAGAGAGAGAGAGAGGCAGCGAGGAGAGAGAGAGGCAGCGAGGAGGAGAGAGAGAGAGGCAGCGAGGAGGAGAGAGAGAGACAGCGAGGAGGAGAGAGAGAGAGACAGCGAGGAGAGAGAGAGATCGGCAGCGAGGAGAGAGAGAGATCGGCAGCGAGGAGAGAGAGAGATCGCAGAGAGAGATCGCAGAGAGAGCGAGAGAGATCGCAGAGAGAGCGAGAGAGATCGCAGAGAGAGCGAGAGAGATCGCAGAGAGAGCGAGAGAGATCGCAGAGAGAGCGAGAGAGATCGCAGAGAGAGCGAGAGAGATCGCAGAGAGAGCGAGAGATCGCAGAGAGAGCGAGAGAGATCGCAGAGAGAGCGAGAGATCGCAGAGAGAGCGAGAGAGATCGCAGAGAGAGCGAGAGAGATCACAGAGAGAGCGAGAGAGATCGCAGAGAGAGCGAGAGAGATCGCAGAGAGAGCGAGCGAGATCGCAGAGAGAGCGAGCGAGATCGCAGAGAGAGCGAGATCGCAGAGAGAGCGAGATCGCAGAGAGAGCGAGATCGCAGAGAGAGCGAGATCGCAGAGAGAGCGCGAGGAGAGCGAGAGAGCGCGAGGAGAGCGAGGAGAGCGAGAGAGTGCGAGGAGAGCGAGAGAAAGGCAGCGAGGAGAGAGAGCGCGAGGAGAGAGAAAGGTAGCGAGGAGAGAGAGACAGCGAGGAGAGAGAGAGAGGCAGCGAGGAGAGAGAGAGAGAGAGACAGCGAGGAGAGAGAGAGAGAGAGACAGCGAGGAGAGAGAGAGAGAGGCAGCGAGGAGAGAGAGAGAGAGAGGCAGCGAGGAGAGAGAGAGAGAGGCAGCGAGGAGAGAGAGAGAGAGGCAGCGAGGAGAGAGAGAGGCAGCGAGGAGGAGAGAGAGAGAGGCAGCGAGGAGGAGAGAGAGAGATCGGCAGCGAGAGCTCGCAGAGAGAGCGAGAGAGATCGCAGAGAGAGCGAGAGAGATCGCAGAGAGAGCGAGAGAGATCGCAGAGAGAGCGAGAGAGAGATCGCAGAGAGCGAGAGAGATCGCAGAGAGAGCGAGAGAGATCGCAGAGAGCGAGAGAGATCGCAGAGAGCGCAGAGATAGCGAGAGAGCGTGAGGAGAGCGAGAGCGCGAGCGCAAGGAGAGAGAGAGAAAGGCAGCGAGGAGAGAGGCAGCGAGGAGAGAGAGAGAGAAAGGCAGCGAGGCGAGAGATCGCGAGGAGAGCGAGGAGAGCGAGAGATCGCGAGGAGAGCGAGAGATCGCGAGGAGAGCGCTCTGCGAGAGATCGCGAGGAGAGCGAGAGATCGCGAGGAGAGCGCGAGATCGCGAGGAGAGCGCGAGATCGCGAGGAGAGCGCGAGGAGAGCGAGAGAGATCGCAGAGAGAGCGAGAGAGATCGCAGAGAGAGCGAGAGATCGCAGAGAGAGCGAGAGATAGCGAGAGAGCGCGGAGATAGCGAGAGAGCGCGGAGATAGCGAGAGAGCGCAGAGATAGCGAGAGATCGCGAGGAGAGCGAGAGATCGTGAGGAGAGCGCGAGGAGAGCGCGAGAGCGAGAAAGCGCGAGGAGAGCGAGAAAGCGCGAGGAGAGAGAGAAAGCGCGAGGAGAGAGAGAAAAAGGCAGCGAGGAGAGAGAGAGAGAGGAGAGAGAGAGAGAGAGAGGAGAGAGAGAGAGTGCGGAGAGAGAGAGTGTGGAGAGAGAGAGTGTGGAGAGAGAGATCGCAGAGAGAGAAAGCGAGATCGCAGAGAGCGAGAGAGAGATCGCAGAGAGCGAGAGAGAGATCGCAGTTAGCGAGAGAGAGATCGCAGAGAGCGAGATCGCAGAGAGCGAGAGAGAGATCGCAGAGAGCGAGAGAGAGATCGCAGAGAGCGAGAGAGAGATCGCAGAGAGCGAGAGAGAGATCGCAGAGAGAGCGAGAGAGATCGCAGAGAGAGCGAGAGAGATCGCAGAGAGAGCGAGAGAGATCGCAGAGAGAGCGAGAGAGATCGCAGAGAGAGCGAGAGAGATCGCAGAGAGAGCGAGAGAGATCGCAGAGAGAGCGAGAGAGATCGCAGAGAGAGCGAGAGAGATCGCAGAGAGAGCGAGAGAGATCGCAGAGAGAGCGAGAGAGATCGCAGAGAGAGCGAGAGAGATCGCAGAGAGAGCGAGATCGCAGAGAGAGCGCGAGGAGAGCGAGAGAGCGCGAGGAGAGCGAGAGAAAGGCAGCGAGGAGAGCGAGAGAAAGGCAGCGAGGAGAGAGAGAGGCAGCGAGGAGAGAGAGAGGCAGCGAGGAGAGAGAGAGGCAGCGAGGAGAGAGAGAGGCAGCGAGGAGAGAGAGAGAGAGAGACAGCGAGGAGAGAGAGAGAGAGAGGCAGCGAGGAGAGAGAGAGGCAGCGGGGAGAGAGAGAGGCAGCGGGGAGAGAGAGAGGCAGCGGGGAGAGAGAGAGGCAGCGGGGAGAGAGAGAGGCAGCGGGGAGAGAGAGAGGCAGCGGGGAGAGAGAGAGGCAGCGGGGAGAGAGAGAGGCAGCGAGGAGAGAGAGAGAGAGGCAGCGAGGAGAGAGAGAGGCAGCGAGGAGGAGAGAGAGAGAGGCAGCGAGGAGGAGAGAGAGAGACAGCGAGGAGGAGAGAGAGAGAGACAGCGAGGAGAGAGAGAGATCGGCAGCGAGGAGAGAGAGAGATCGGCAGCGAGGAGAGAGAGAGATCGCAGAGAGAGATCGCAGAGAGAGCGAGAGAGATCGCAGAGAGAGCGAGAGAGATCGCAGAGAGAGCGAGAGAGATCGCAGAGAGAGCGAGAGAGATCGCAGAGAGAGCGAGAGAGATCGCAGAGAGAGCGAGAGAGATCGCAGAGAGAGCGAGAGATCGCAGAGAGAGCGAGAGAGATCGCAGAGAGAGCGAGAGATCGCAGAGAGAGCGAGAGAGATCGCAGAGAGAGCGAGAGAGATCACAGAGAGAGCGAGAGAGATCGCAGAGAGAGCGAGAGAGATCGCAGAGAGAGCGAGCGAGATCGCAGAGAGAGCGAGCGAGATCGCAGAGAGAGCGAGATCGCAGAGAGAGCGAGATCGCAGAGAGAGCGAGATCGCAGAGAGAGCGAGATCGCAGAGAGAGCGCGAGGAGAGCGAGAGAGCGCGAGGAGAGCGAGGAGAGCGAGAGAGTGCGAGGAGAGCGAGAGAAAGGCAGCGAGGAGAGAGAGCGCGAGGAGAGAGAAAGGTAGCGAGGAGAGAGAGACAGCGAGGAGAGAGAGAGAGGCAGCGAGGAGAGAGAGAGAGAGAGACAGCGAGGAGAGAGAGAGAGAGAGACAGCGAGGAGAGAGAGAGAGAGGCAGCGAGGAGAGAGAGAGAGAGAGGCAGCGAGGAGAGAGAGAGAGAGGCAGCGAGGAGAGAGAGAGAGAGGCAGCGAGGAGAGAGAGAGGCAGCGAGGAGGAGAGAGAGAGAGGCAGCGAGGAGGAGAGAGAGAGATCGGCAGCGAGAGCTCGCAGAGAGAGCGAGAGAGATCGCAGAGAGAGCGAGAGAGATCGCAGAGAGAGCGAGAGAGATCGCAGAGAGAGCGAGAGAGAGATCGCAGAGAGCGAGAGAGATCGCAGAGAGAGCGAGAGAGATCGCAGAGAGCGAGAGAGATCGCAGAGAGCGCAGAGATAGCGAGAGAGCGTGAGGAGAGCGAGAGCGCGAGCGCAAGGAGAGAGAGAGAAAGGCAGCGAGGAGAGAGGCAGCGAGGAGAGAGAGAGAGAAAGGCAGCGAGGCGAGAGATCGCGAGGAGAGCGAGGAGAGCGAGAGATCGCGAGGAGAGCGAGAGATCGCGAGGAGAGCGCTCTGCGAGAGATCGCGAGGAGAGCGAGAGATCGCGAGGAGAGCGCGAGATCGCGAGGAGAGCGCGAGATCGCGAGGAGAGCGCGAGGAGAGCGAGAAAGGCAGCGAGGAGAGAGAGAGAGAGGAGAGAGAGAGTGCGGAGAGAGAGAGATCGCAGAGAGAGAGATCGCAGAGAGAGAGATCGCAGAGAGAGAGAGAGAGAGAGATAGAGAGAGAGAGATCGCAGAGAGAGAGAGAGAGAGAGAGAGATCGCAGAGAGAGAGAGAGAGATCGCAGAGAGAGAGAGGGATCGCAGAGAGAGAGAGAGAGAGAGAGAGAGAGATCGCGAGGAGAGCGAGAGATCGCGAGGAGAGCGAGAGATCGCGAGGAGAGCGAGAGATCGCGAGGAGAGCGAGAGATCGCGAGGAGAGCGAGAGATCGCGAGGAGAGCGAGAGATCGCGAGGAGAGCGAGAGATCGCGAGGAGAGAGCGAGATCGCGAGGAGAGAGCGAGATCGCGAGGAGAGCGAGGCCAATTACAGAGGCATTTGTGTGAACAGTAACCTGGGGAAGGTTTTCTGTAGTATTATAAATGTAAGAGTTCTAAACTTCCTTAATAAACACAATGTCTTGAGTAAAAGCCCAATTGGATATATACCAAAACATCACACAACTGATCATATTTACACCCTACACACCCTGATAGATAAACATGTCCACCAAAATAATACCAAAATATAGGCTTGCTTTATCGACTACCAAAAAGCATTTGATTCTAGTTGGCATACAGGACTGTTCTACAAAGTTATTGAAAGTGGTGTAGGGGGTAAAACATATGACATAATTAAATCAATGTATACTGGCAATACGTGCAGCATTGAAATTGGCAAAAAAAGAACATAATTCTTTAACCAGGGGCGGGGCCTTCATCAGGATTGCAATCTGAGCCCTGCACTCTTCAATATTTACATAAATGAATTGGCCACTATTCTAGAAAAATCCTCAGCCCCTGGTGTTAGTTTCCACAATTCAGAAGTTAAATGCCTACTCTTCACAGATGACCTATGCCTGCTGTCACCCACAGCACATGGCCTACAGCAGAGCCTGGACCTGCTAGAGCAGTACTGCCAGACCTGGGCCCTGGCAGTAAACCCCAAAAAGACACAATGATTTTCCAGAGAAGATCCGGATCTCAGGTAATTAGACCAAAGTTCTCAATTGGTACAAAATATATAGATTACTGTACACACTACAATTACTTAGGTTTAAAAATAAGCTCAACTGGACACCTTAATGAGGCAGTAAATGAACTGAGAGAGAAAGCATGCAGGGCATTCTACACCATTAAAAAGCTAATTCAAATTGAAATACCGATTAAAATTTGGCTAAAACTAATTGAATATGTCATTGAACCAATTGAACTTTATGGCAGCGAGATGTGGGGTCCACTTGCAAAACAAGATTTCACCAAATGGGACAAACACCCCATTGAAACCCTGCATACAGAGTTCTGTAAGATTCTCCTACATGTCCAGAGGAAAACTACAAACAATGCATGCAGGGCAGAATTAGGCCAATATCCACTAATAATAAAAACTCAAAAAAGAGCAATTCAGTTTTAGAAACATCTAAAATACAGTGATCCCCTCTCACATCATTACCAAGCCATGCAATGCCAAGAGCTGAGCAAAGAAAAGAGTCTCCTCATCCAGCTAGTCCTGGGGCTGAGTTCACAAACCTGATCCACTAACACACTGAAGCCTCAGTCCCCTCATCCAGCTGGTCCTGGAACTGAGTTCACAAACCTGATCCACTAACACACTGAAGCCTCAGTCCCCTCATCCAGCTGGTCCTGGAACTGAGTTCACAAACCTGTTCTACTAACACACTGAAGCCTCAGGACCAGAACATCCAATCAATCAGTATAAACCAAATTACAACACAGTCAAAACAAAACTATATTGCTTATTGGGAAACACAAGCACAAACACAAAGCAAAATGCAGTGCTATCTACCCTAAATCGACAGTACACTGTGGCTAAATATTTGACCATGGTTACTGATCAAAACCTTAGGAAAAACCTTGACAAAGTACAGGCTCAGTGAGCACAGCCTTGCCATTGAGAAGGGTAAACACAGGAAAACCTGGCTCCCTGTAGAAGAAAGGCTGTGCAACCACTGCACAACAGCAGAACCTGAGACGGAGATGCATTTCCTGACAAAATGCCCCAAATATAAAACAATTAGTGTAATTTCCCCAAATTTGAAACCCTTATTCAAGGTTTCAAAGACCTCTCTGATGAGGATAGGCTACCCGTCCTGTTGGGGGATGACGCGGAGAGCTGTGGGTTGGCAGCGCACTACTTTGCTGCCTGCCATAAGATGAGGGACAGTGTCTGACAGACCAATCAACCTGCACATGTACTCTACTATATGCTTATTGTTATTGTTGAATGTATGGTTATTTTGACCCTTGGTTATTGTTGTGACTGTTGTCCCGTTGACAATTTTGATTCTCATTTTTATATTGTAAATATCCTAAATAAGCTTTGGCAATATGTACATTGTTACGTCATGCCAATTAAGTGAATTGAATTGAATTGAATTGAGAGGCAGCGTGGAGAGAGCGATAGCGAGAGGAGACAGCGTTCAGAGAGAGAGGAGACAGCGTTCAGAGAGAGAGGAGACAGCGTTCAGAGAGAGAGGAGACAGCGTTCAGAGAGAGAGGAGACAGCGTTCAGAGAGAGAGGAGACAGCGTTCAGAGAGAGAGGAGACAGCGTTCAGAGAGTGAGGACAGAGAGTGTTCCACTTACTGCTGAACTACCTTTCTTCTCCAGGATCCTCTGGCCATCCACCGTGTCTTTAATCTCCTGTACACCACAAAGACAGGGAGAGTACTTAATGGAGGCTCTAACGAGAACCATTACATGACCCCACAGCCTTATTATACAGCTTCTAAACTCAGCAAAAAAAGAAAAGTCCTCTCACTGTCAACTGTGTTTATTTTCAAGAAACTTAACATGTGTAAATATTTGTATGAACATAACAAGATTCAACAACAGACTGCATTAAGTACTGCAGTGCATCTCCTCCTCATGGACTGCACCATATTTGCCCGTTCTTGCTGTGAGATGTTACCCCACTCTTCCACCAAGGCACCTGCAAGTTCCCAGACATTTCTGGGGGGGAATGGCCCTAGCCCTCACCCTCCGATCCAACAGGTCCCAGATGTGCTCAATGGGATTGAGATCCGGGCTCCTCGCTGGCCATGGCAGAACACTGACATTTCTGTCATGCAGGAAATCACGCACAGAACGAGCAGTATGGCTGGTGGCATTGTCATGCTGGAGGGTCATGTCTGGATGAGCCTTCAGGAAGGGAGGAGGATGTCTTCCCTGTAACGCACAGCGTTGCGATTGTTGTCAATCTTAGGCCAATGATGCTGTGATGCATCGCCCCAAACCATGACGGACCCTCCACCTCCAAATTGATCCTGCTCCAGAGTACAGGCCTCGGTGTAATGCTCATTCCTTTGACGATAAACGCAAATCCGACCATCACCCCTGGTGAGACAGAACCGTGACTCGTCAGTGAAGAGCACTTTTTGACAGTCCTGTCTGGTCCAGCGACGGTGGGTTTGTGCACGTAGGTGACGTTGTTGCCGGTGATGTCTGGTGAGTACCTGCCTTACAACAGGCCTACAAGCCCTCAGTCCAGCCTCTCTCAGCCTATTGCGGACAGTCTGAGCACTGATGCAGGGATTGTGCGTTCCTGGTGTAACTCGGGCAGTTGCTGCCATCTTGTACCTGTCCCGCAGGTGTGATGTTCGGATGTACCGATCCTGTGCAGGTGTTGTTACACATGGTCTGCCACTGCGAGGACGATCAGCAGTCCATCATGTCTTCCTGTAGCTCTGTCTTAAGGGTCTCACAGTACGGACATTGCAATTTATTGCCCTGGCCACATCTGCAGTCCTCATGCCTCTTTGCAGCATGCCTAAGGCACGTTCACGCAGATGAGCAGGGACCCTGAGCATCTTTCTTTTGGTGTTTTTCAGAGTCAGTAGAAAGGCCTCTTTAGTGTCCTAAGTTTTCATAACTGTGACCTTAATTGCCTACCGTCGGTAAGCTGTTAGTGTCTTAACGACCGTTCCACAGGTGCATGTTCATGAATTGTTTAAACCCTTTACAATGAAGATCTGTGAAGTTATTTGGATTTTTACAAATTATCTTTGAAAGACAGAGTCCTGAAAAAGGGACGTTTCTTTATTTGCTGAGTTTGTGTGTGTACACGTACAGAACATTTCAAACGGTACTTTCCTCTGAAAACGTGATGGAAAAATAACTTTAATAGTAGTTTCTACCAGTTACAAAAAGGGTTAGTTTACCTGTTTCAGTTTTCCAATGGTTTCAAAATGCACATCCCTTTCCTTCTCTACCTCTGTCAACTGCAGGTTCACACCATCTATAACAGATGCCTTTCCCTGAATGAGAAACACAAAGAGCACGTATTCCGTTTCAGTTATTTTCACATATCCGATGTAAATCGAATCCGTTTCAACATAAGGTTACTAGTCACACCATGCTAATGGAATATCTACAGTGATGACAAGATTAACACAACAGTTCCATTCAGAATTAACTTCATGATACTAACAGGATTTTAATTGAAACAGTAGGGGTTCAATTTCAAACAAGCATTAAACCAAACCTACCTGCCCAATTAGAGTTATACTCATAAGAAACACTTTTAATGGCTAAATAAGTGCAGTTCAATAAACATCAGGTACTCAGCAGACGAGAATAGCAATGCGAGTCATAGCTTCATCTACCTGAACACGTACACTCCCAGTCAGTGTAGTATTTCCCTGGGCCAACTAGTGTTGTCACGATACCAGAATTTTCCCTTCGATACTGATAGCAGGTTTAGTATCACGATACTCGATATGATACTCCATGACACAACAACAAAAAGGCCAAAGTCACAGAATGGCACTTGATCCAGACAGAAACTATGTTCAATCGCTGGGCATCTTCAGAATTCAATATCATTACATTTGAAAAATTGTACATCCAGTTTATTTTTTACAGCCATGGATGCATTAATTAATAAATCATACAATCAATATGACTTTGTTTTTACCAATCTAACTACAAAACAGAAATGGTAATCATTTATTTGAATGGTACTGTAAATCTCTATTGATAAACTGGGTAAATAACGATATAGCCTAGTTCTATTTAAAATACAGGTGAATGCAGATTATTCAATGGGAGTGTGTGCATGCTTTGAGTTATTGAGCTTATAAAATCTGATTTCATGGGGCTACAGATGACAAACAATCCCTCACATTTAGGAGTTATTTTATTGGCAACTGCTAGAAGAAAATATTCTATTGAACCGATCAATTCTCCATAGAAGTAGCCATCTCCTTCATAAAAGTCTTAAAGTACTGACATCATTGGCTGTGGAATGTGTCTTTGTGGCTATGGAATCTATAGAAAACAGGAAGGGAGACGAGGGATCGGGCCGGATTACCAAACGGGGACATGCTCTGGGACCCCCGACCTTCAGCGGGGCCCCAGATAGAAAAACGTGTAGGATTTCAGGAAATTAGCTTAAAAAAAAAAGTGCCAAAACATTTCTTAGTTTTCCAACAAAATGGGTAGAAATGGCATTATAAAACTGCATGTTTCACAGGGCTGAGCTTGCTTTATGCTGATTTGCATCGAGCAGTCCTGCCCTATGCAACTGTAGGCCTAAATAAACATGTATTCACAGTCTATATCAGCTATTATGTTGATTGATCCATTCCAGTTAATCATTTTGGATTGAAAAAGTCTAGGCAGCCTAGTCAGTTTGAAGATAAAACTAATTTGATCCCATTCACATATGAATACGTAAGGTTACCGATGCCTTTACCCTGGCCAGAGGGACACAGTGAATAGTAGGTTAGACTATGGGCTATGAATACGTAACGTTACCGCTGCCTTTACCCTGGCCAGAGGGACACAGTGAATAGTAGGTTAGACTATGGGCTATGAATACATAAGGTTACCGATGCCTTTACCCTGGTCAGAGGGACACAGTGAATAGTAGGTTAGACTATGGGCTATGAATACATAAGGTTACCACTGCCTTTACCCTGGCCAGAGGGACACAGTGAATAGTAGGTTAGACTATGGGCTATGAATACGTAACGTTACCGCTGCCTTTACCCTGGTCAGAGGGACACAGTGAATAGTAGGTTAGACTATGGGCTATGAATACATAAGGTTACCGATGCCTTTACCCTGGTCAGAGGGACACAGTGAATAGTAGGTTAGACTATGGGCTATGAATACGTAACGTTACCGCTGCCTTTACCCTGGCCAGAGGGACACAGTGAATAGTAGGTTAGACTATGGGCTATGAATACGTAAGGTTACCGCTGCCTTTACCCTGGCCAGAGGGACACAGTGAATAGTAGGTTAGACTATGGGCTATGAATACGTAAGGTTACCGCTGCCTTTACCCTGGCCAGAGGGACACAGTGAATAGTAGGTTAGACTATGGGCTATGAATACATAAGGTTACCACTGCCTTTACCCTGGTCAGAGGGACACAGTGAATAGTAGGTTAGACTATGGGCTATGAATACATAACGTTACCACTGCCTTTACCCTGGCCAGAGGGACACAGTGAATAGTAGGTTAGACTATGGGCTATGAATACGTAAGGTTACCGATGCCTTTACCCTGGTCAGAGGGACACAGTGAATAGTAGGTTAGACTATGGGCTATGAATACATAAGGTTACCACTGCCTTTACCCTGGCCAGAGGGACACAGTGAATAGTAGGTTAGACTATGGGCTATGAATACGTAAGGTTACCGATGCCTTTACCCTGGCCAGAGGGACACAGTGAATAGTAGGTTAGACTATGGGCTATGAATACGTAAGGTTACCGCTGCCTTTACCCTGGCCAGAGGGACACAGTGAATAGTAGGTTAGACTATGGGCTATGAATACGTAAGGTTACCGCTGCCTTTACCCTGGCCAGAGGGACACAGTGAATAGTAGGTTAGACTATGGGCTATGAATACGTAAGGTTACCACTGCCTTTACCCTGGCCAGAGGGACACAGTGAATAGTAGGTTAGACTATGGGCTATGAATACATAACGTTACCGCTGCCTTTACCCTGGCCAGAGGGACACAGTGAATAGTAGGTTAGACTATGGGCTATGAATACGTAAGGTTACCACTGCCTTTACCCTGGCCAGAGGGACACAGTGAATAGTAGGTTAGACTATGGGCTATGAATACGTAAGGTTACCACTGCCTTTACCCTGGTCAGAGGGACACAGTGAATAGTAGGTTAGACTATGGGCTATGAATACGTAAGGTTACCGCTGCCTTTACCCTGGCCAGAGGGACACAGTGAATAGTAGGTTAGACTATGGGCTATGAATACGTAAGGTTACCACTGCCTTTACCCTGGCCAGAGGGACACAGTGAATAGTAGGTTAGACTATGGGCTATGAATACGTAAGGTTACCGATGCCTTTACCCTGGCCAGAGGGACACAGTGAATAGTAGGTTAGACTATGGGCTATGAATACGTAAGGTTACCACTGCCTTTACCCTGGCCAGAGGGACACAGTGAATAGTAGGTTAGACTATGGGCTATGAATACGTAAGGTTACCGCTGCCTTTACCCTGGCCAGAGGGACACAGTGAATAGTAGGTTAGACTATGGGCTATGAATACATAACGTTACCACTGCCTTTACCCTGGTCAGAGGGACACAGTGAATAGTAGGTTAGACTATGGGCTATGAATACGTAAGGTTACCGCTGCCTTTACCCTGGCCAGAGGGACACAGTGAATAGTAGGTTAGACTATGGGCTATGAATAGGTAAGGTTACCGCTGCCTTTACCCTGGCCAGAGGGACACAGTAAATAGTAGGTTAGACTATGGGATATGAATACATAAGGTTACCACTGCCTTTACCCTGGCCAGAGGGACACAGTGAATAGTAGGTTAGACTATGGGCTATGAATACGTAAGGTTACCACTGCCTTTACCCTGGCCAGAGGGACACAGTGAATAGTAGGTTAGACTATGGGCTATGAATACATAAGGTTACCACTGCCTTTACCCTGGCCAGAGGGACACAGTGAATAGTAGGTTAGACTATGGGCTATGAATACGTAAGGTTACCGCTGCCTTTACCCTGGCCAGAGGGACACAGTGAATAGTAGGTTAGACTATGGGCTATGAATACATAAGGTTACCACTGCCTTTACCCTGGTCAGAGGGACACAGTGAATAGTAGGTTAGACTATGGGCTATGAATACGTAACGTTACCGCTGCCTTTACCCTGGCCAGAGGGACACAGTGAATAGTAGGTTAGACTATGGGCTATGAATACATAAGGTTACCGATGCCTTTACCCTGGTCAGAGGGACACAGTGAATAGTAGGTTAGACTATGGGCTATGAATACATAAGGTTACCACTGCCTTTACCCTGGCCAGAGGGACACAGTGAATAGTAGGTTAGACTATGGGCTATGAATACGTAACGTTACCGCTGCCTTTACCCTGGTCAGAGGGACACAGTGAATAGTAGGTTAGACTATGGGCTATGAATACATAAGGTTACCGATGCCTTTACCCTGGTCAGAGGGACACAGTGAATAGTAGGTTAGACTATGGGCTATGAATACGTAACGTTACCGCTGCCTTTACCCTGGCCAGAGGGACACAGTGAATAGTAGGTTAGACTATGGGCTATGAATACGTAAGGTTACCGCTGCCTTTACCCTGGCCAGAGGGACACAGTGAATAGTAGGTTAGACTATGGGCTATGAATACGTAAGGTTACCGCTGCCTTTACCCTGGCCAGAGGGACACAGTGAATAGTAGGTTAGACTATGGGCTATGAATACATAAGGTTACCACTGCCTTTACCCTGGTCAGAGGGACACAGTGAATAGTAGGTTAGACTATGGGCTATGAATACATAACGTTACCACTGCCTTTACCCTGGCCAGAGGGACACAGTGAATAGTAGGTTAGACTATGGGCTATGAATACGTAAGGTTACCGATGCCTTTACCCTGGTCAGAGGGACACAGTGAATAGTAGGTTAGACTATGGGCTATGAATACATAAGGTTACCACTGCCTTTACCCTGGCCAGAGGGACACAGTGAATAGTAGGTTAGACTATGGGCTATGAATACGTAAGGTTACCGATGCCTTTACCCTGGCCAGAGGGACACAGTGAATAGTAGGTTAGACTATGGGCTATGAATACGTAAGGTTACCGCTGCCTTTACCCTGGCCAGAGGGACACAGTGAATAGTAGGTTAGACTATGGGCTATGAATACGTAAGGTTACCGCTGCCTTTACCCTGGCCAGAGGGACACAGTGAATAGTAGGTTAGACTATGGGCTATGAATACGTAAGGTTACCACTGCCTTTACCCTGGCCAGAGGGACACAGTGAATAGTAGGTTAGACTATGGGCTATGAATACATAACGTTACCGCTGCCTTTACCCTGGCCAGAGGGACACAGTGAATAGTAGGTTAGACTATGGGCTATGAATACGTAAGGTTACCACTGCCTTTACCCTGGCCAGAGGGACACAGTGAATAGTAGGTTAGACTATGGGCTATGAATACGTAAGGTTACCACTGCCTTTACCCTGGTCAGAGGGACACAGTGAATAGTAGGTTAGACTATGGGCTATGAATACGTAAGGTTACCGCTGCCTTTACCCTGGCCAGAGGGACACAGTGAATAGTAGGTTAGACTATGGGCTATGAATACGTAAGGTTACCACTGCCTTTACCCTGGCCAGAGGGACACAGTGAATAGTAGGTTAGACTATGGGCTATGAATACGTAAGGTTACCGCTGCCTTTACCCTGGTCAGAGGGACACAGTGAATAGTAGGTTAGACTATGGGCTATGAATACGTAACGTTACCACTGCCTTTACCCTGGCCAGAGGGACACAGTGAATAGTAGGTTAGACTATGGGCTATGAATACGTAAGGTTACCGCTGCCTTTACCCTGGCCAGAGGGACACAGTGAATAGTAGGTTAGACTATGGGCTATGAATACATAACGTTACCACTGCCTTTACCCTGGCCAGAGGGACACAGTGAATAGTAGGTTAGACTATGGGCTATGAATACGTAAGGTTACCGCTGCCTTTACCCTGGTCAGAGGGACACAGTGAATAGTAGGTTAGACTATGGGCTATGAATACATAACGTTACCACTGCCTTTACCCTGGCCAGAGGGACACAGTGAATAGTAGGTTAGACTATGGGCTATGAATACGTAAGGTTACCGCTGCCTTTACCCTGGCCAGAGGGACACAGTGGGTTAGACTATGGGCTATGAATACGTAACGTTACCACTGCCTTTACCCTGGCCAGAGGGACACAGTGAATAGTAGGTTAGACTATGGGCTATGAATACATAAGGTTACCACTGCCTTTACCCTGGCCAGAGGGACACAGTGAATAGTAGGTTAGACTATGGGCTATGAATACATAACGTTACCACTGCCTTTACCCTGGCCAGAGGGACACAGTGAATAGTAGGTTAGACTATGCAGCTGCTGTTGCTGTTTGTTTCCTTGCAATACAGCACGTCAGATCACTAGTGTTTAGGCTGCTACATTTATGGAAGAGTTTTCACTTGTGTCTGTCTGGAGTGGTGTGATCACAATCACTAAATAAAAGTCCTGAGGAAAGTGGAGAGCACACACCTTAAGATTAATGCATTGTTCCATGAACCTGATTGGTCAAGAGCCTGCAGCAGCACTCCAATGTGAAGGACAGAGAAATGGTGCTCGAGTTCAAAACTCCTAAGGCAAATCAGCATAAAAAAAACAAACTTCGCCCCTCTAACACTTTGCGTCAATATATTTATTAAACTAATTCAAAAGTTGATTGAAAAGTGCTGTGGCAATGCATCCTCACCACAGGTTTTCCCCTGGAATGAGTAGGTGGAGCAGGCACTTTGCTCTTGGCGGTATAAAGGCTCTGCGGTGACCGACTTGACTCTCTCAATCCCGTGAGACACTTGACAGAAGTACCGATCGTGACAACAAAACAACTCTCACAGACAGTAACAAAGTTTCGGTATACCGTGCAACACTAGGGCCAACTGCAGTGAACAAAGCCTACATGCACTCTCAGTCAGTATTCCCCTGGCCCGGAGGAAAGTGTCTGAGTGTGTTGCTGTGTACACCACTCTGCCGTGTCTGAGAAGAGGAAAACAAGTCAAACAACCTCCAGTTGGAGAGAGTGTTCTTCCTGCAGCTTCTCCGTGCTCTCCTGGTGCTCCAGACAGCTCTTCTCCATGCTCTCCTAAACACAGAGGAACACCACACCACACATGTATTTTTAGAATTCTTTAAAAAGGCTAAACTACTACACATATTTAAAGTCATTAATCACAGTAAATGCTAGAAAACAAAACAGCATAAATATGTAAGAAGCACTACTGACACCTTGTGGTCAGTGTTCCCGCGACGCCCCGTGGTCAGTGTTCCCGCGACGCCCCGTGGTCAGTGTTCCCGCGACGCCCCGTGGTCAGTGTTCCCGCGACGCCCCGTGGTCAGTGTTCCCGCGACGCCCCGTGGTCAGTGTTCCCGCGACGCCCCGTGGTCAGTGTTCCCGCGACTCCCCGTGGTCAGTGTTACCGCGACGCCCCGTGGTCAGTGTTACCGCGACGCCCCGTGGTCAGTGTTACCGCGACGCCCCGTGGTCAGTGTTACCGCGACGCCCCGTGGTCAGTGTTACCGCGACGCCCCGTGGTCAGTGTTACCGCGACGCCCCGTGGTCAGTGTTACCGCGACGCCCCGTGGTCAGTGTTACCGCGACGCCCCGTGGTCAGTGTTACCGCGACGCCCCGTGGTCAGTGTTACCGCGACGCCCCGTGGTCAGTGTTCCCGCGACGCCCCGTGGTCAGTGTTACCGCGACGCCCCGTGGTCAGTGTTACCGCGACGCCCCGTGGTCAGTGTTACCGCGACGCCCCGTGGTCAGTGTTACCGCGACGCCCCGTGGTCAGTGTTACCGCGACGCCCCGTGGTCAGTGTTCCCGCGACTCCCCGTGGTCAGTGTTACCGCGACGCCCCGTGGTCAGTGTTACCGCGACTCCCCGTGGTCAGTGTTACCGCGACGCCCCGTGGTCAGTGTTACCGCGACGCCCCGTGGTCAGTGTTACCGCGACGCCCCGTGGTCAGTGTTACCGCGACGCCCCGTGGTCAGTGTTACCGCGACGCCCCGTGGTCAGTGTTCCCGCGACTCCCCGTGGTCAGTGTTACCGCGACGCCCCGTGGTCAGTGTTACCGCGACGCCCCGTGGTCAGTGTTACCGCGACGCCCCGTGGTCAGTGTTACCGCGACGCCCCGTGGTCAGTGTTACCGCGACGCCCCGTGGTCAGTGTTACCGCGACGCCCCGTGGTCAGTGTTACCGCGACGCCCCGTGGTCAGTGTTACCGCGACGCCCCGTGGTCAGTGTTACCGCGACGCCCCGTGGTCAGTGTTACCGCGACGCCCCGTGGTCAGTGTTACCGCGACGCCCCGTGGTCAGTGTTACCGCGACAGGCATTACTCCGGGCAGTGAAGAGCGCCTCTAACTGCCAGTATTGATCACTCATTAACCTCATCTCCAACAGCATTTCTGTATGTTCATGTACAAGCTTTAAAGTGTATAGTGGTACAACACAGCATAGCTACACTACATATTCCAGTAAGTACTGGAATATTCTAGTGAATAAATCAATGTGAAAGTGAAGTTGGTCGTGCACCTCAGCATCTTTGAGTCTGCGTTCGAACCAGCCCTTAGTGTCCTCCATGGACTGGACCTGGGCCTGCAGCTCCTCCACACACTGCTGCAGACCCTCCAGCTCCTTATTGCGAGCCTAGAGGTCAAAGGTCACATTAATACACAAGCAGAGCACCTCATGTTCTCTCCCTTCTCATTGGCTATGTGGCCCTGAATCTAAATGTCCCCCCCCCCTTCACCTTCTCATCTCGGAGCTGTGAGCGGATCCCCTCCTCTGTGCGGTTCTTGTCCTCATGGAGTCCCCTCAGCTCCTTCTCGTAGCGTGCCCGCACCCCCAGCACCTCCTTCTCATGCTGCAGACGCACGTCGCTCAGCTCCTCCTTGTGCCGGGACTTCTCTGTGATTATCTCCATGGCCAGTTCATCCAGCATGACCTTCCGCTTGTCAGCTGTCTGCAGGGGGAGGGTGATGGAGATGGGAGGATAACTCATTTATTGTGATGATAGATGAACAATAACATTCACACTCATCCAGCACTGATTCACTGTTTCTTAAACAAACCATGAGTCTCTGAATCATAATCCTGAATTCATGTCAATTTGACTCAAAGATAACTCTGTGATAAGTCCAAGATTGGCACATATGCTAATTAGAGCTGTGCTGTCCATTTATGGCCTGTGACCCTGTGGGCAGAAGGAGTGGAGCTTGAGAGAGGTCAAATCAGCACTCCCACCTTCACTGGCATACAGTAATGACAATTACTACAGTGCGATTTGTGTATGCCTCCTGTACGCATCTCTGTTCACTGTGTGTCTGTGTGTGTGTATCACAGATAGCCCACCTTTTTAGCCTCCTCCAGCTCTTGCTGTAATCGGTCTTTCCATTGGTCCAATACAGTCAGCTGTTCCAACAGTCTGCTGTTGGCACGGTTCCCCTCCTACAGAGAAAAAAAAGACAGCTAAAGAGAGGATAAAAATACATTTGCAACTCCATCTTTTTCCTCTTTGACCTACAATAGAAGACCTTTATCAAAGTACTGACCACTGTAAAAGTGAGGTGTATTTCAGTGGTTCTCGGAGTATGCATGCATTAGGACAATGTGAGGGTCACACAAACCTGTAGCTGAGAGTTAAGGTCATCTCTCTGTGCCAGGAAGCTCTCCTGCTCTGTCCGTCTCTGCTGCAGCTCAACGTTCAGAGCCGTGTTTTGGTCACGCAAAAGGTTCATCTCCTGAGTCTTCACCGTCTGAATCTAATGACACACAACACCCACTAGTTAGGACACACTGAGCTTCACAATGGAACAACATTTGATTACGTTTTACAAAAAAGGTATTTCTAGACTTTGTTTAATGAAACAAAGTGGATCAAATGTGTCAGAAGTGGAGAAAGTGAGACATGAAAAGCAGATGAGCAGAAGTTGAACGTCTTTGGATTAAAGCTTTGTAGGAAAAACAAACAAAAACCGGTAGTATTATTGTAAGTAGCAGCAATTCATGTCTGAACTATTGAAATAATCACCATCCGTCAGTATGGTGAAAAATGTCTTTACCTCCCTGACTTTATTCACAACAGCTCGACTTGTCATAATGGTGATGCATCATGGGTAATGGCTGGTGAGTGGTGACAGTGGTAGAGTGAATAGTGATGAGGTTCCGTGGGGGGGTCCTGGCAGGGCGGGGGTCAGAATACTATACCTGTTCCAGAGCGACTAGGTTAGTCCTGAGAGCATCGTTCTCAGTCAGGATACTCTCCACCTGCTCCTGACTCACAGCACTCTGACACGCTATCTGCATCACAGCACCACACACGGGGTAAACACAAGGGGGGGCCACCCAGGACAGCCATGGAGGGAAGAGAGGAGAGATGGAGGAAAAAGACAACGAGGTGCCGATTGGCAGCACAACAATATGGATTGAAAGAGAAGGGGGGAAGACGGGTTAGATTAATAGGATGGATCATCAACGAGGGTCGGCTGAAATTACCAGAAGAGGATCAGTAAAGGCACGAACAACAGAATGAAAAACAAGAAGGATAAATGAGGTAAAGAAACAACGAAAGAACGGTGACAGAAGCCAGATCAGAAACAGAACGTCTGCATGACTTGCCAAAATGACTTGAAATGAAGAAATATTTCCATATTGTAAAGAGAAAACAAAAAGAGAAGACAACAGCAGACCCAAAATCCTTATCTTATTGTTGTCTGTTCAAAGCGGAGGTTGAGTTCATTAAGACGCGTGACATCACAGAGGACATAAGTGCCAAGTTATGACAAGTCCTAAGTTTTCATAACTGTGACCTTAATTGCCTACCGTCTGTAAGCTGTTAGTGTCTTTAACGACCGATCCACAGGTGCATGTTCATTAATTGTTAATGGTTCATTGAACAAATATGGGAAACGGTGTTTAAACCCTTTACAATGAAGATCTGTGAAGTTATTTGGATTTTTACCAATTATCTTTGAAAGACAGAGTCCTGAAAAAGGGACGTTTTTTTTGTTTTTTTGCTGAGTTTAATTCAACTAAAAGTTGAGAGAAAATGTGAATAAGGTTTGCATGTCAGATGCCTTAATTGTTTTGAAACAAATATTTCCATATTACAGGAGCTGTGATGAACTCAGTTTATATAAATGAAAAAGCTCTACATTATACTACCTACAGTATGGGTATCATACTCTACTTCCATTATACTACCTACAGTACAGTAACTAAGTATTTTGTCCCTTTCTGATTTTCACTATAATACTGAATGTCATCAGATGTTCAACCAAAATCTAATATTAGATAAAAGGGAACCTGAGTTTACAAATAACAACAAAAATATATATTTTTATTTAATGAACAAAGTTATGCAACACCCAATTCCCCTGTGTGTGTTAAATAACCATTTGGCGAAGTAGGCTATGATTCAATGATAAGTTAACAGGCACCGCATCGATTGTATGCAACGCAGAACAAGCTAGATAAACTAGTAATATCATCAACCATGTGTAGTTAACTAGTGATTATGTTAAGATTGATTGTTTTTTATAAGATATGTTTAATGCTAGCTATCACCTTACCTTGGCTCCTTGCTGCACTCGTATGACAGGTAGTCACAGCCTGCCAAGCAGTCTCCTCGTGGAGTACAATGTAACCGCCATGATTGGTGTCCAAAAATGCAGATTACCGATTGTTATGAAAACTTGAAATCGGCCTTAATTAAAAATCGGCCATTCCGATTAAATCGGTCGACCTCTAGTTTCAAGTCCTGATTAGGTCTGGACTTTGACTCTCATTCCAAAACTTCAAACATTTAGATTTTTTCCCCGACATTTTCATGTAGGCTTTTCACACAGGGGCATTGGATGTTGCATAACTTTGTTTATGAAATAATTATGTAATTGTTGTGTTATTTGTTCACTCAGGTTCCTTTTTATCTAATATTAGGTTTTGATTGAAGATCTGATAACATTCAGTATAACAAAAATGCAAAACTTGAGAAACTTAGAAAGGGGGGGCAAATCCTTTTTTTATAGCATAAAAACTATAAAGAGCAAATTACGGTTAAAAGGTTTGAGTTTTACCTGATCTCTGAGTGGTGTAGAACTAACCGATACTACTCGTTTTACCTGATCTCTGAGTGGTGTAGAACTAACTAATGCTCATTGTTTTACCTGATCTCTGAGTGGTGTAGAATTAACTCATGCTCATTGTTTAACCTGATCTCTGAGTGGTGTAGAACTAACCGATACTACTCATTTTACCTGATCTCTGAGTGTGTGTAGAACTAACCAATGCTCCTGGTTTTACCTGATCTCTGAGTGGTGTTCAACTAACGCTCCATGTTTAACCTGATCTGAGTGGTGTAGAACTAACTAATGCTCATAGTTCTACACATACTCAGAGATCAGGTAAAACAAACTCATGCTCATTGTTTAACCTGATCTCTGTGTGTGTGTAGAACTAACTCATGCTCATTGTTTTACCTGATCGCTGAGTGTGTGTAGAACTAACTCATGCTCATTGTTTAACATTGATCTCTGAGTGTGTGTAGAACTAACTCATGCTCACTGTTTTACCTGATCTCTGAGTGTGTGTAGAACTAACTCATGCTCCTTCTGCCGGCTCTGTAGCTGCTCCTTCATCTCTCCAACACTCTAAAAAAAAAAAAACAGGCAGCAAGAGTCAGCTTCAGCTTCCTACTAGATTCTGTCAGGCTGTCAATCATTTTAGGATATGGGTCTAGTGCATACCTACTACAACCCAGCTAGAAATCTGTTGTGAAGTTAATAAGGAGTATGTATTGTCATAATACAACAATATGAGTACTTTAGGTACAATATCAATCATAAACAATATATTGAGATTGATCTCATAACAGGACAGGCAATATCGGGATGTGTGACCTGGTTGGCTGACAGCAGATCTCCCTGTAACTTCTGGATGTGGATGTTCAATGACTTTAGCTCCTCCTCCTTCCTCTGTTGAATCTCATCGATTTTAGTCCTGGTGCAGAAATAATGTATTTTAATCAAATGGCATCTGGCTTTTTTTGTTTTTTTTTACATAAAAAAAACTTCCTCCTTCAGAAGCTTGGTGAAAGTGAAAAACAAATTGAATCTTTATGCATGCCCTTACCTGCTGTCATTATAAAGGGCTTCTTTTTCACCTTGCGAACGCAGAAAGCTATAAAACAAATCATAAAAAGCCAGTGAGAAAACTGCTCCACCATGAAACCTCCCAGTAGAGGAGATATAAGAGACTCCGAGCGTGAGGCCAGGGCTCTGGAGGCCAGGGCTCTGGAGGCCAGGGCTCTGGAGGACAGGGCTCTGGAGGACAGGGCTCTGGAGGACAGGGCTCTGGAGGCCAGGGCTCTGGAGGCCAGGGCTCTGCCGGTGTGAAAAGAGCCCGTGAGGGGAGATTTGGGCAGACGTCTTTGCAGATACAGCAGATGATAGTGACTGCTGGCAAAACAAGTTGAGGTTCAGTCTCATTACTCCCGACTGCTGACTGTCCACGGAGCCGGTGCCTAGTGTCGCATTGCTATACTGAGCCTGAGACGGCTGCCCAATGATGACAGAGAAACAGCACTATAACAGGACAAGGCCCAGGTGCTTATCATTACTGTCATACTCTGATGTAGTTCATCACAGCTGAGCCAAGGAAACTCAAATACCATCATCCACATTGGCAAGGAAATACAATCAATATATTATGAAATTGTCTTTTAATGCTTTTTAAGTTTTACTTTGTGTAGAACCGAAGAAATGCCTTCATAACACATGCAAGGTAAATAGAATCTTACCAGTCTTGTTTTTTCTTCAATTTATCAGAGAGCTAGAAAGCAACACATGGATCAAATCACTTTTCCATTATTAGATGCTAATATACACTACAGCCTGGTCTATACGACGAAGAACACATCTGATCTTATTGTTAGTTACCTTTGCTATTTCTTCTTGAAGTTGAGTGATGTCTGCCTGTTTGGATGACTGGAGGAGAGAAATTAAATATCTAAGTACTTAGATGAAGAGACATAGAAATAGCCAACAAATTGTTGTCTGTCCTTAATTGTGCCTTAGGGAAAGTCTGTCCACAGCGTATCATATTTACATAAACCCACATACACTCAATTAGCCTAGTAAATGGAGGAGGCAGGTAGTGACCATATTTTGATGTACTTTCAGATTCAGAGCTGCATATCTTACTGCTTCACTTTGAGGCACTAGGGCAGGTAACATAAAAACTGAATTTAAAAAAATAACAAAACGCATAAATGTTTCTTAGCATAGAGAGCAATTATCACAAAAATCTGAGATCGTTTCTAGGAGAAATGGCCAATTAGTAAAGCATCACGTAAAGCATCATAATTACCTCTAGTGCTTGTAGCTGCTCCTTCAGTAGGCGCTTCTCCTCCACCTCAGTGTGCAGCTGCAGCTCCACCTCTGGCCCAAAGCATTGCGTTATTGGATTTGGACACAGTGCTGACCACCTAAGAGCATCCTGTTTCATAACTAGCCCGGGGGTCCTCACTGCAGGTCCTGCAGGGCACGCAGGTAGTCCAGCTCAGTCTTAAATCACATTACCCCGACTCACATGGTCATCACTTTCTGGGAAAGTGGCAAAAGCATAACCCCTGTCTATTTCTACAATGCATTCTTCTTAACTGATTTGGAACATAACATTAACCCTAACCACAGTGCTAACCTTATGCCTAACCCTAATTTAGAAGTGAAAGAAACGCACACCTATTTAGGCGAGGTGCTGGCTAGCGGAGTAGAACACCTGTTTAGGAGAGGTGCTGGCTAGCGGAGTAGAACACCTATTTAGGAGAGGTGCTGGCTAGCGGAGTAGAACACCTATTTAGGAGAGGTGCTGGCTAGCGGAGTAGAACACCTATTTAGGAGAGGTGCTGGCTAGCGGAGTAGAACACCTATTTAGGAGAGGTGCTGGCTAGCGGAGTAGAACACCTATTTAGGAGAGGTGCTGGCTAGCGGAGTAGAACACCTATTTAGGAGAGGTGCTGGCTAGCGGAGTAGAACACCTGTTTAGGAGAGGTGCTGGCTAGCGGAGTAGAACACCTATTTAGGAGAGGTGCTGGCTAGCGGAGTAGAACACCTGTTTAGGAGAGGTGCTGGCTAGCGGAGTAGAACACCTGTTTAGGAGAGGTGCTGGCTAGCGGAGTAGAACACCTGTTTAGGAGAGGTGCTGGCTAGCGGAGTAGAACACCTATTTAGGCGAGGTGCTGGCTAGCGGAGTAGAACACCTGTTTAGGAGAGGTGCTGGCTAGCGGAGTAGAACACCTATTTAGGAGAGGTGCTGGCTAGCGGAGTAGAACACCTGTTTAGGAGAGGTGCTGGCTAGTGGAGTAGAACACCTGTTTAGGAGAGGTGCTGGCTAGTGGAGTAGAACACCTATTTAGGAGAGGTGCTGGCTAGTGGAGTAGAACACCTGTTTAGGCGAGGTGCTGGCTAGTGGAGTAGAACACCTGTTTAGGAGAGGTGCTGGCTAGCGGAGTAGAACACCTGTTTAGGAGAGGTGCTGGCTAGTGGAGTAGAACACCTGTTTAGGCGAGGTGCTGGCTAGTGGAGTAGAACACCTGTTTAGGCGAGGTGCTGGCTAGCGGAGTAGAACACCTATTTAGGCGAGGTGCTGGCTAGCGGAGTAGAACACCTGTTTAGGAGAGGTGCTGGCTAGCGGAGTAGAACACCTGTTTAGGAGAGGTGCTGGCTAGCGGAGTAGAACACCTGTTTAGGAGAGGTGCTGGCTAGCGGAGTAGAACACCTATTTAGGAGAGGTGCTGGCTAGCGGAGTAGAACACCTATTTAGGCGAGGTGCTGGCTAACGGAGTAGAACACCTGTTTAGGAGAGGTGCTGGCTAGCGGAGTAGAACACCTGTTTAGGAGAGGTGCTGGCTAGCGGAGTAGAACACCTGTTTAGGAGAGGTGCTGGCTAGCGGAGTAGAACACCTGTTTAGGAGAGGTGCTGGCTAGCGGAGTAGAACACCTGTTTAGGCGAGGTGCTGGCTAGCGGAGTAGAACACCTATTTAGGCGAGGTGCTGGCTAACGGAGTAGAACACCTGTTTAGGAGAGGTGCTGGCTAGCGGAGTAGAACACCTGTTTAGGAGAGGTGCTGGCTAGCGGAGTAGAACACCTGTTTAGGCGAGGTGCTGGCTAGCGGAGTAGAACACCTATTTAGGCGAGGTGCTGGCTAACGGAGTAGAACACCTGTTTAGGAGAGGTGCTGGCTAGCGGAGTAGAACACCTGTTTAGGAGAGGTGCTGGCTAACGGAGTAGAACACCTGTTTAGGAGAGGTGCTGGCTAGCGGAGTAGAACACCTGTTTAGGAGAGGTGCTGGCTAGCGGAGTAGAACACCTGTTTAGGAGAGGTGCTGGCTAACGGAGTAGAACACCTGTTTAGGAGAGGTGCTGGCTAACGGAGTAGAACACCTGTTTAGGAGAGGTGCTGGCTAACGGAGTAGAACACCTGTTTAGGAGAGGTGCTGGCTAGCGGAGTAGAACACCTGTTTAGGAGAGGTGCTGGCTAACGGAGTAGAACACCTGTTTAGGAGAGGTGCTGGCTAGCGGAGTAGAACACCTAAAAACAAAAGGAGAGCCACACACTCTAGGAGCTCAGATGCAAAAATATTTATGTCCAACGTTTCTCGGCAGACAAGCTGTCTTCATCAGGGTATAACGACAAACACTGTGGAGTGACTCGTTTATATAGTGTCTAAAGACACACAGGTGACTGTAATCATGGCCAGGTGTGGCCTGATATCATTGGTTAATTCTCATATATTAAAATAGCATACAAAAAAACATAAATGGATAACATCTGATCACAGATAATACATAAGCCTACAAACATTTACAATGAATAGCAAAATCACATTAATCACAAGAATGGCTTCAGATCAAAGTCTACGTTGAGACCGAAGGGAGCAAGGGTCTTTAAATTACAGATCCAGGCAGCCTCTCGTTTTAACAATAACTTGTTGAGGTCACCCCCTCTCCTAGGGAGGATAACATGTTCGATGCCAATATAACATAGAGACGAAATCGAGTGGTTTGCTTCCAAAAAGTGGGCCGCAACTGGTTAAGTCCAGTTTTTGCACCTAATGGTGCTACGATATGTACTTTTAATTTGCGCTTTGTTTTAGCCACATAATTTTTGCCACAAGGACAAGTTATAAGATGACACCTTTGATTGGGATCTGTTTCCCTGTTTGGGAATGTTTGAAGGATCTACATTTAGAAGTGCCATTGTATTGAGCACAGCCATTACATTTGTAGTTTCCATCCAGTAGGGGCGCAAATACACGCTGTGCAGGGATATCTTGGTAAATCAGCACTAACCAGTTGATCTCTGAGGTTTCTGCCCCGTGAGAATATGAAAACACATTACCAATACTATCATCGGATCTTCGATCTTAGAATGTGCCAATGTTTGTGAACGATTCCCTTAATTTGTTCAGAGCACTTTGAATAGTAGGCAGTTAGAACGCAGGAATGCTTCTTTTTGCGAGACTGACCTTGAAAAAGGTCATGTCTCATTTTGTTTTGAATTTTCTCAATGGCAGTATTAAATCTGACCTTTTTCGTACCTCCTCTACTTGAATTTTCTTTGAGTCACGGCCATATTTCTGTCGAAATCTGATTGTTTTTTACATTCTTTTGATTTGACAGAATTGGCTGTAGGGCAAACTATTTTTCAAGGGAAGCAGGTGACAGCTCTCAGCCCTCAACAAACTGTTTTTCAAGGGAAGCAGGTGACAGCTCTCAGCCCTCAACAAACTGTTAGGATCAGTAGGTTTCCTGTAAAGATTAGTGTATAAAACATTATCTTCACACAAGATCAAGAAAACTGATTTGACGTGTATCAGATTACATAGTAAATCTCAGATGCTCAGAACAGGAGTTAAGAAAAGCATGGAACGCCTGGAGCTGTTTTGCATCACCCCTCCATAGAACAAAAATATCATCAATATACCGTTTCCAAATAATGATGTTAGGCAAGAAAACATTTGAGAGGATTGAAAATAGACTGTTTCTCCATGTAACCATATACAAATTAGCATAGTTAGGAGCCATGGGGGATCCCATAGCAGTACCTTTCGTCTGAATAAAGAAATCATTTAGAAACATTAAATAGTTATGTGTGAGTACCATTTCAGCCAATGTTATAATGCAGGCACTGGAAGGTAGTTCATTAGGGTCACGTTGCAGGAGAAAATGTTCCATAGCTTCAATACTGCCCTCGTGTGGAATATTTGTGTATAACGACTAAACATCAAAAGTAACTAACAAAGTATTATCAGGGAGAGGAAGGATCAAGAGATTCAATGATAGAGATCATATTAGTGGTGTTCTTTACAAAGGAGGGGAGCTGTTCTGCGATCATACTGCTGGTGTTCTTTACAAAGGAGGGGAGCTGTTCTGAGATCATACTGCTGGTGTTCTTTACAAAGGAGGGGAGCTGTTCTGCGATCATACTGCTGGTGTTCTTTACAAAGGAGGGGAGCTGTTCTGAGATCATACTGCTGGTGTTCTTTACAAAGGAGGGGAGCTGTTCTGAGATCATACTGCTGGTGTTCTTTACAAAGGAGGGGAGCTGTTCTGAGGTCATACTGCTGGTGTTCTTTACAAAGGAGGGGAGCTGTTCTGAGATCATACTGCTGGTGTTCTTTACAAAGGAGGGGAGCTGTTCTGAGATCATACTGCTGGTGTTCTTTACAAAGGAGGGGAGCTGTTCTGAGATCATACTGCTGGTGTTCTTTACAAAGGAGGGGAGCTGTTCTGAGATCATACTGCTGGTGTTCTTTACAAAGGAGGGGAGCTGTTCTGAGATCATACTGCTGGTGTTCTTTACAAAGGAGGGGAGCTGTTCTGAGGTCATACTGCTGGTGTTCTTTACAAAGGAGGGGAGCTGTTCTGAGATCATACTGCTGGTGTTCTTTACAAAGGAGGGGAGCTGTTCTGAGATCATACTGCTGGTGTTCTTTACAAAGGAGGGGAGCTGTTCTGAGATCATACTGCTGGTGTTCTTTACAAAGGAGGGGAGCTGTTCTGAGATCATACTGCTGGTGTTCTTTACAAAGGAGGGGAGCTGTTCAGAGATCATACTGCTGGTGTTCTTTACAAAGGAGGGGAGCTGTTCTGAGATCATACTGCTGGTGTTCTTTACAAAGGAGGGGAGCTGTTCTGAGATCATACTGCTGGTGTTCTTTACAAAGGAGGGGAGCTGTTCTGAGGTCATACTGCTGGTGTTCTTTACAAAGGAGGGGAGCTGTTCTGAGATCATACTGCTGGTGTTCTTTACAAAGGAGGGGAGCTGTTCTGCGAGTGGTCTAATACATAAATAATGCATCAATGCCCGCTACAATAGGGCGCCCTGGAGGTTTTGTAATATTCTTGTGTAATTTCGGCTAAGTATAAAAAGTGGCAATTTTAGGGTGTTAAATAGCCAAAAAGCTATGTTCTTTTTTGGTTATCTGACCAGATCTTAAATACCCATCTAAGGACAGTAAAGATCGTGTTCTGAAATTGGGCCATGGGGTCACTTCTGAGTTTCTTGTAAAAGGTTAACCACACTGCTAACATTGTGCCAAACCCTAAATTAAGATAAAAACAGTGATTTTTGTTTTCAAACATTTTTACAATTTATCCAGTTTTGACTTTACCACTTGCTCATCAAATGCGAACCCGGTCGCACGCTCCTGACTGGTCTCTGACATGCTGTAGACAAACGCTAGATGTCTGCTGGACACATGCCCCACACAGCCTGCATTGGGGAGCAGTGAACTGGACTATGTTCTATCCAATTGGTAGGAAACCAGAGGTTAAATTATTTAAGCAACATTTGGTGCTGGGTAGAGGTCGACCGATTAATCAGAATAATTCGTTCTGATTTCAAGTTTTCATAACAATCGGTATGTTTCGACACCGATTACATTGCAATCCACGAGGAGACAGCGTGGCAGGCTGACCACCTGTTACGAGAGTGCAGGCAGTAAGGAGCATGCATATAATCAATGCGGTGCCTGAAATTGTGTCACTTCTTTTGCGTTCAGTGTAAGCAGAGTCAGGGTATATGCAGCAGTTTGGGCCGCCTGGCACGTTGCGAACTGTGTGAAGACCATTTCTTCCTAACAAAGACCATAATTAATTTGCCAGAATTTTACATAATTATGACATAACATTGAACGTTGTACAATGTAACAGCAATATTTAGACTTAGGGATGCCACCCATTAGATAAAATACGAAACGGCTCCGTATTTCACTGAAAGAATAAACGTTTTGTTTTCAAAATGATAGTTTCCGGATGTTACCATATTAATGACCAAAGGTTCGTATTTCTGTGTGTTATTATAGTATAATTAAGTCTATGATTTGATAGAGCAGTCTGACTGAGCAATGGTAGGCAGCAGCAGGCTCGTAAGCATTCATTCAAACAGCACTTTAATCCGTTTGCTTTATGACTTCAAGCCTATCAACTCCCGAGATTAGGCTGGCAATACTAAAGCACCTATTAGAACATCCAATAGTCAAAGGTATATGAAATGCAAATGGTATAGAGAGAAATAGTCCTATAATAACTAATAACCTAAAACTTCTTACCTGGGAATATTGAAGACTCATGTTAAAAGGAACCACCACCTTTCATATGTTCTCATGTTCTGAGCAAGGAACACAAACTTTAGCTTTTTTTACATAGCACATATTGCACTTTTACTTTCTTCTCCAACACTGCTTTTTTTGCATTCTTTAAACCAAATTGAACATGTTTCATTATTTATTTGAGACTAAATTGATTTTATTTATGTATTATAGTAAGTTAAAATAAAAGTGTTCATTGTTCATTCAATATTGTTGTAAAGCTTATTATTACAAATATAGATATGTAAAAAAAATGGTATAAGCTTTTTTTGGTCCTCCAATAATCGATATTGGTTTTGAAAAATCATAATCGGTCGACCTCTAGTGCTGGGAGTCAACATTGTTAACAAAGATGTCAATTAATTAAGTCAATCACTCTTGTAAAGTAGCACAACAACCAAGGGGGAAAGATTCAACTTTATTATTGCTCTACTAGGCTTTCCAGACTATTTCTGAAGATATATTCTCCATAAGAAAGACTCAACTCACCACTTAGCTCAGCCACTCGCTGTTCCAGTTTGGCACACTTTGCCTCTGCCTGGGAAAAAAAACAAAAGGAAATTAATTTAAGGACAACTCAACACAATGCCATACTGCATCCATAATTCAAAACCGTAATCTAAATATGGGGCTGTTTGTGAAATAATCTTGTAATTAAATAACAAATAAACATAAAACCAACCACCATGTATAACACAAAGGCTTGATCTAAATAGGGGCTGATTCATGTGTTGAAACACGCCAGTTTGTGTTCCATACTGTAACGGTTTAATATGATGTAAAAACATACAGGTACAGCATAATGGACAGAGTAAACAGAGCCTTTTGTATGTTGAATAGAGCAACCAGCTCAATAATGAACAACAACGACCGGTGTATACATTTATGTATGCCTGATACAACAGTGGAAGTGCATCTGAGGATATTTTCAAAATGACAGTTCCTTTGAAAAATGTGTTTATGATGTCACCTGTTCCAGTCTGTCATTGGTTCCGGCTGCAGAGTCCTCCCTGGTCTCACTGACGTCAGAGTGCAACCGGACACCGTTGGTGTCAGCCAGGCCATCTGTCTCTGAGGCTTTGGTTTCACTGACCTCCGCTCCCCTCTGGCTCTTTATCTCACTCTCATGGCGCTCCTGAAGGGCTGAGGGGAAAACACAGCGATGTAAAGGGTTAGTAGAGATTTTTGTTTTTAAACTGATGATGTGTTGCCATTACCAGATACATCTCATCTAAGAAATGCCTTTGAAAACGTTGATTTTCTACAACGATAACCAACATAAGCATACCCGTCATCTTTTTCTGAAGGGCAGTGTTCTCTGCCTGGAGGCGCAGTAACTCTCCATCCACAGAGATGGAGATGGTACCGGAGGATTCAGCCTGCAGTCCCTTGCCATCCTTTAGCTCTTTGATTTCATGTTGTAGCTCCTCTATCTGAGTACATAACTAAACGGGGGAATGCAATAAATTAAAAATATTACTGTAGTATAATCATGAAATGTGATCAGGAAGGTGGGGCCTTTATGTTATACAAGCTAGACAAAGGATAGGCCTAAATCACATTAAGCTCTAATTTACAAGGACATTCCCCTCTTCTGAACCAGTGGCATGTGCGGTAGCAGGGGACATCCAGTACCTTGGACAGCTCCTGCATCAGGGTGCTGTTTTGCAGTCTGAAGTCGTCCTCTTGGCTGTGCAGCTTGCCTTGCAGCATCTCGTTCTCGCTGAGTAATGCATCCACCTCCTGAGCGCACACACCAGACAACCAGTCCAGGTAAACAGAAAGTAGGCACTCTCACACAGGATGACGACTTTATCATCCCCACATTTCTAGATTGTTATCGTGTTTTTTGTAAGAGTATTCAATGTACTTTGCTGATTAGAAAGAATGGTGAATAAATTGGAGGACATTGCTCTACTTCGATATCATACTTTGATGTGCCGCCACAAATCAGATTTTCCAAAACATTTCCAAATGATCTAAAATACTCTGGGGAAAGGTTAAATATGCATATTTAAACAGCAGAGGGGGCTGTTGACTGCATTAATACAACATGAATTATAAATCAGTCCCATATACATCATATACCTATGCTACAGTCACTGAAGATGTGGAAGAACCTAATGAGTAAATGCATGAAATGAAGTTAACAGACAAAAGGAGTGTGTCCTATGTTCTCTACATGTACTTGGGAATAATCTCTCTATCCATTAAGTTTTACTTGTCACATGCACAAGTACAATGATATGCTTAACTTGCAAGCCCTACCCAACAGCGCAGTATTCAATATAAAAAAACAAATAGTAGAACTAATGAAATAAAACAAAAATAAGAGAGCAAGGGATATATATATATATATATATATATATATATATAGGGTCAGTGCCAGTACCAACTTTAAAATGTGCAGGGATTACAGGATTATTTGAGGGAAATACAGTATGTGCATGTGGGCTGGAATTAGCAGAAAGTTACTGGTAGTAGGATAACTAATTCTAATAATAGTAAACAGTATGGCAGCAGCATAAAGACGTCCGCATGTTTCCCATCTCAAAGGTAAGGTTTTTTCCCGGCTGTTCGTGCACACGTAATTATTTCTCGAGCCAAGCCGAAGTCAGTAGCCGAAGTCTACGCCCCTTCATTGGTGATTGGTCAAAAGTCGGGATTCTTCAATGAAGTGTTTGTTATCGTTCAACGAGAGATGAATTGTTTTCATGCTCATTCTTTTTTTCACCAAACAACATCTTAGTTAGATGTCACATTGCGCGACTAAGACCTCCGACAAAAACATTTTTTTTTTAAATGTAATTTTTATTTAACTAGGCAAGTCAGGTAAGAACAAATTCTTATTTACAATGACAGCCTACTGGGGAACAGTGGGTTAACTGCCTTGCTCAGGAGCAAAACGACAGATTTACTTTGTCAGCTCGGGGATTCGATCCACTTTTTCCCCGTTTTTGAAGTGAAGGTCTTTAAGGGGGCATGTGAGCACACACGTCCGGTTCGCCAACGGCTAAGCGCCAGCACAACCGACGCATGCAGAAGACTTACGTGTTGGGTGGGTTTGTGCGTGGTGGTGAGTGTGAGCGTGTAACATTGTCAGTGTAGGCGTGATAGGTGGATATACATGTAAACAGTGCTGAAAGTGACTGGTAGGAGAAATATAAATCATTTTCAAAATCAAAAACACATTCTATTGGTTACATGCGCCGAATACAACAGATGTAGAATTTATCATGAAATGTTTACTTACGAGCCCACTCCCAACAAAGCAGAGTTAAAAAGTAAGAAAAATAGTAACAATGAAATAACAATAACGAAGTTATATACAAGGAGTACCAGTACCGATTAAATGTGCCGGGGTACGAGGTAGTTGAGGTAACACAGTATGTACACGTAGATACATACATTTAAACCCAGTTTTTGACAATTCCAGATATTTAATCATCATCTTAGGTCAGTTAGGATCACCACTTTATTTTAAGAATGTGAAATGTCAGAATAATAGTAGAGTGATTTCTTTCATATTTTATTTCTTTCATCACATTCCCACTGGGTCAGAAGTTTACATACACTCAATTAGTATTTGGTAGCATTGCCTTTAAATTGTTTAACTTGGATCAAACGTTTCAGGTAGCCTTCTACAAGCTTCCCACAATAAGTTGGGTGAATTTTGGCCCATTCCTCCTGACAGAGCTGGTGTAACCGAGTCAGGTTTGCCTCCTTGCTCACACACGCTTTTTCAGTTCTGCCCACAAATTTTCTATAGGATTGAAGTCAGGGCTCTGTGATGGCCACTCCAATACCTTGACTTTGTTGTCCTTAAGCCATTTTGCCACAACTTTGGAAGTATGCTTGGGGTCATTGTCCATTTAGAAGACCCATTTGCGACCAAGCGTTAACTTCCTGACAGATGCCGAGATGTTGCTTCAATATATCCACATAAGTTTCCATCCTAATGATGCCATTTATTTTGTGAAGTGCACCAGTCCCTCCTACAGCAAAGCACTCCCACAACATGATGCCACCCTTGTGCTTCATGGTTGGGATGGTGTTCTTCGGCTTGCAAGCCTCCCCTTTTTCCTCCAAACATAACAATGGTCATTATGGCAAAAAAAGTTATATTTTGTTCCATCAGACCAGAGGACATTTCTCCAAAAAGTACGATAATTGTCCCCATGTGCAGTTGCAAACTGTAGTCTGGCTTTTTTATGGTGGTTTTGCTGCAGTGGCTTCTTCCTCGCTGAGCGGCCTTTCAGGCTATGTCAATAGAGGTCTCATTTGAATGTGGATATAGACACTTTTGTAAAAAGGGGAGGCTTGCAAGCCGAAGAACACCATCCCAACCATGAAGCACAAGGGTGGCATCATGTTGTGGGGGTGCTTTGCTGCAGGAGGTACTGGTGCACTTCACAAAATAAATGGCATCATTAGGATGGAAAATTACGTGGATATATTGAAGCAACATCTCGACATCTGTCAGGAAGTTAACGCTTGGTCGCAAATGGGTCTTCTAAATGGACAATGACCCCAAGCAGACTTCCAAAGTTGTGGCAAAATGGACCAGCATCTTCACAAGGTCCTTTGCTGTTGTTCTGGGATTGATTTGCACTTCTCGCACCAAAGTACGTTCATCTCTAAGAGACAGAATGCATCTCCTTCCTGAGTGGTATGACGGCTGTGTGGTCCCATGGTGTTTATACTTGTGTACTATTGTTTGTACAGATGGACGTGGTACCTTCAGGCGTTTGGAAATTTCTCCCAAGGATGAACCAGACTTGTGGAGGTCTACATTTTTTTTCTGGAGGTCTTGGCTGATTTCTTTTCATTTTCCCATGATGTCAAGCAAAAAGGCACTGAGTTTGAAGGTAGGCCTTGAAATACATCCACAGGTACACCTCCAATTGCCTCAAATGATGTCAATTAGCCTATCAGAAGCTTCTAAAGCCATGACATCATTTTCTGGAATTTTCCAAGCTGTTTAAAGGCACAGTAAACTTCTGACCCACTGGAATTGTGATACAGTGAATTATAAGTTAAATAATCTGTCTGTAAACAATTGTTGGAAAAATTACTTGTGTCATGCAAAAAGTGAATGTCCTAACCGAATTGCCAAAATTATAGTTTGTTAACAATACATTTGTGGAGTGGGTAAAAAACAAGTTTTAATGACTCCAACCTAAGTGTATGTAAAATTCCGACTTCAACTGTATAATAAACAGAGCAGCAGAAGCATATGTTAAAAGTGAGAAAGTATGTGTGGGTGATGGAGTGTCAATGTAGTATGTGTGATTGCGTGGCTAGAGTCTAGTGAGTGTCCCTCGAGCCAGTGCAAAACAAATTACAATAAAAAAGTAGATGGTAATTTATGCACATGTAAACTGGAGTAATAGCTGTTATGGCATATAACATGTATAGCAAGCTAATGTTCATACTATCTTGTCAAGATCATTTTAGACAGCTTTGAAATAGTTTTAGAAGATGCAAGTAACCCACCTGAGCTTTCTTGCTTTTATTCAGAGCCTGAAGATAAAACAAAAAAGCTCATCAGAATAGAATCACAAACAAAGGTACCTTTTATTCTGTCTCAAACATGATGCCTTGAGTTTCAGTGCATTGAACTCCACAGCTCTATTACCACGGTTTTAATCTAAATGTAGATTAGCTTGCTATACCTTCTGTGCTTTGATGTAATCTTTCTCCAAGGTCACAGTCTTCAGACGAACAGCATTCAGCTCTGGAAAAGAAATCAACACTAAAATATTGAATATCCCCAGAGCCTAGTATTTTCTTTTCAATCACTGAGACATAACTAACCCATTTTGAAGTTAGATACAATGCATCACATGGGTTACTACACACACCACACACTTGCATTAAGAGGGAGACTAAATCGGAAGTCCATCCTGGAGTTGCATTGAAATGCTCTTTTCATTTTAGCAGTAAATATTGATCCCAATTCAAGGGCACCAACTGAGCTCCAGAACATATTTATATTACGAGCTGCTGCTCCTTACCAGTTGTGTTCTTCCGCAGGTCATCTGAAAGTTGGTAGTTCTGTGTCCTCAGCTCTAAAAGCTGAGCCTGGAAAACAACAAAAAAGGTTATAGAAGGAGGGGATGACATTGCACTAAAACACGTAAAAGCCTTTGACCAGTTAGCCTTGTCAGAGCTAGAACGACACATAGGACATAGGCCTATCTCCTGTTTCTGTAAGGTGTGGCAGCCTAATGTACAAGTATACCCCCTGGACAGGAAGCTAGTCTGTAGCAGGGCCTTACCCCCCAGTCCATCGCCTTAATTCTGAGTGCCAAGCAGAGAGGCATCAGGTCCCATGTTTTGACTCTTTGGTAAGGGACACTAACCAACCACAAGGCCACGGAGTTGGTTTAAGCCTATATAAAGGGTCAACTTAATTAAACATTAAAACATCTGACTGTACACATAATCTGATTCAGGTCGACTTCAGATGAACAAGCAATGCATTATTTGGGCTAGCTAGCCATGGGCACTATCTGGTTTGGAATACTGAACACACCCACTATAATAAACAGTGAATGGCGTCCAGTCCCTAAAGGCTGCGAGTAGGCATGAGGCTAACGTTGAATGACCAAACCCGTGACCCATAATAAGTCTTGGAAAGCTATTGGTTACGCGAAATTAACTAGCTAGCTGACGTTATAGTTTTCACCGAATGTATTTATTTAAAACATTTAACAAAAACAGCACACAACTATCAGACACGGATGTTTGAAATCAATAACAGGAAGATAACTTTGCCATTAATAAAGATATTGTCGTGAAGATTAATGAAGACCAGAGTATGTCATTTCAAGCTAACTAGCTAGCCTAGCCATTTAAGCTAGTTAACGGTTAACTCGCAAACCAGCTAAGGTTAGCTAGCTGTTAAACTAATGTTATTTGAACATAAAGCAAACTATTGGGATTATCACATTTGCATGTTTGTATAGAATACTAAAACGATATGACTAACTGCCTGTTGCTTTTGGAATAGCAATTTTTGCTGACACTATCAACATAGCTAGCCACATCCCTGGGTTGCAATGTTGGCCTAGCTAGTAAAGGAAGCTACCACATTTGCTTTACCGTTCCGTCGTTTAGCTCTGGACAGGTTGACGGAAAATCCCATTTTCATAAAATACTCTGAAGGTGACAACAAATTTGAAACAACGGGCATTAAAAATGGACATCTGTCAACCTAGCTACCTGCATCCGATGGAACTCCTCCTCTGATAGTGCCTGCGCCATCTTCACTCAAGCAGCTAGGAAGGACTCTGCTATTAGCAGAGGTCCTGTGTGATAAAAGTGCCCCTGGGAATAGGCTATACTGCCTTTCTGTATATCCTTATGGAAAACACGACGTAGTTGTAAATAGAAATGTAAATGTATCGGACGACTTGGCTTTTAGATGAGGGAGGGAGTGCACTATCACCATTCTCCCTAATCTAAACATTACTCCATAGCTAGGTATTGTCATTGCAATAACCACACCTGTCCAGTAGGTGGAGTCCTGAGTCCAGATCCATAACGTCATTTTATAAACTGGGTGGTTTGAGCCCTGAATTCTGATTGGCTGAAAGCCATGACTTATCAGACCGTATGACAAAACATGTAGTTTTACTGCTATAATTAAGTTGGTGACCTGTTTATAATAGCAATAAGGCTCCTTAGAGGTTTGTGATATATGGCCAATATACCACGGCTAAGGGCTGTATCCAGGCACTCTGCATTGCATAAGAACAGCCCTTAGCCGTGGTATATTGGCCATCTACCACACCTCCTCCACACTTATTGCATAAGTGACAAAATGGAGGTGCCTCTAGCACTGAATTACCACGTGATTGTAAACTGTGAGCTTATTAGTCCATTTGAAGTAATTGTTTGTTCGCTGTGATTGGTTGTAGGTGTTATGATACTGTGGTTTGTTGAGACTAATTGTTTGTATGGTTGTGGCTAGTGGATAATAGTTGTTGCCAACTGTAGCTTTAAAAGAAAATGTAACCAGGCAAGTCAGTTAAGAACTAATTCTTATTTACAATTGTGCGCAGCCCTATGGAACTCCAAATCACGCAGGTGTGATATAAGCCTGGATTCGAACCAATTATCCCATGCTGCTAAGTAAAGTCATGTCTGTCCGTAGCTGGGTTATGCTTAGCTCAAATGTTGCAGTTGTCAACAAACCATCAGTATCACCGCACAAGTATGACGAGAAAGCACCTCCACCTATTATTTACTATGGCGGTGCGTTTTCCAGAGGCAGAGGGGAAGTGTTGCACATCGATTGTGTTTGAACCAACATTTCAGTGTCACAGTTGAGTTGACAATCCTTTTTACGGTCTCTGTTTTGAGTGTATGCCTAACTGGTGGCTGTGTGAATTTGGAGACAGATAGGCTAGCCATTTTCTTTTTAACATTGCATCTGAAAAAAAGAAATCACGTGTTGTTGATGAGGCATGTTCTGATGGAACCGTTACAGTTTCAGTAAACCATGCATCGATATGCCGCCCTTCTCCAATACGAAGTGTAGGCTATAGCAGTAGAATAAACACCCATATAATACAGACATAGTAAAATCACTAAAGTTTCCTGGCGGTGAATTGTCTGCACGTTGGTTTCATCTGCTCAGAATACTAGCCGAGCACACCTTGGAATACAACAACAATAGAACATGAACAATGAACAATGTAAATAACCACATAGGATATATTTTTTAGAAAGTGTCAGGCTAATTAATATCCCTGAGAATATCATCAGGCTGCAAGTTTTAGGACTACTTTTTAGTCTAAATGTGATTCATGCATTGATAGCCTGCTTGATAACTTTATAATAACACATTATTTAACTGTACAACTAACGTAAAATAATAGAGCTTTTGAAAATGCGTTGAATGTCTTTTGAAGATGCTTTGAATATTCTTGTTGGCAAAGAATAAATATGCTATACATTTTTCCATCTGTTGTAATAGTAGTGTATTGGAGTTCATGTGAAAGTTCCTCCCCTGTTTTGACGCCAATAAATAAGCCAGTAGCTTTCAATGCGGAAATGTACATGACTTGCCTCACAGTGACAATGACATAAGGAACGTTCCAAGAGGTAGGCTAATCATCGCACTAGAGATTGGTGCGGCAAGGCGCTCTGCGTTTGTTTAGAATTGTTGTATTGATATAGTGGCCGCCCGCTGCCTGCCATTTAAAAAGTTAAATTGACATCCCTAGCCGCAGCACGGATGGAGCATCTATCGAGGTTCGTAGGTCAGATGTCCTTGACAGATGACAGCAGAGCAGAGGGCATCATCTCATCGGAGTATAGTGTAAGTGAGAATCACCATACCTGTATATCAAATCAAATCAACTGTTATTGGTCACATGCACATGGTATATTCTCGGGTTATAATTAATTCCCATAGAAAGACAATAAGACCAGGTGATATTTTCAGATGAAAAAAAAAAGTATGATTTAAGGCATGTGCAAAGCACTTCGTGGGACTTTCACATTGCAATTGCATTAATCTATTGATTGCAAATAACTGGTTGAATAATGGCTAAAGATTGTGTGTACGCTGTGCATGATGTACAACATCACAGGCTGCACATCATACACTGGTCCAGTTGTAGATAAGGGTAGTAAACCTGAGAGGTATGATGATTAAACAAAGGAAAAGTAGGCTACTGAATTGTTTGTTTGAATGTTATATCTGCAAATCATGTTGGCTACTTGTTTTCTGTATAGTATAATACAATGCATGTTGTAACTTGCTTTCTGTATAGTATAATACAATGCACGTTGTAACTTGTTTTCTGTATAGTATAATACAATGCATGTTGGCTACTTGTTTTCTGTATAGTATAATACAATGCATGTTGTAACTTGAATGCAGTTGACAAAAACCTTCTGTCAAACCAGTGGCATCTCTCTTTAAGGCACATACAGAAGTGAACCTTGGTTATTTAGTTATGTTTTGACATTACACTGAACTGAATAGCAAAATTTGCAGAAGTATATTTTGTTAAACTACTGTAGGCTATTGTTCTTCTTACATGTAAACCTCTGTAAGTGTTAAGATACAGTAGGTAGGCTAGTCCTTTTTTTCCCTAATTTAGCTTCCAAAGTTCAAAACTAAGTTATTTATTAACACTGAGGCCACTATGGGAAACATTTCCTTGTTGCAGCTAGTAGACTGTTGCGTAAGATTCTTTATTGACAATGTTCCATTGTTAGGGGTGCCACTGTTTTTACATGCCAGCCTCAGATTGGTTTCAATAAACATGATTCTGTTGACTGTTTGTACCTTGAATTAATGACAGTAATGATCGAAATAGTAATACACATGTGAACTATTTTCTAACCAGCCTCATTCAAATCAAATCAAATTGTATTTGTCAGATGCGTCGAATACAACAACCTTACAGTGAAATGCTTACTTACAAGCCCTTAACCAACAATGCAGTTTCAAGTATAAAATAAATAAATAAAAGTAACTAATAATTAAAGAGCAGCAGGAAAATAACAATAGCGAGGCTGTGTACAGGGGGTACCAGTACCGGAGTCAATGTGTGGTGCACCGGTTAGTTGAGGTAATATGTACATGTAGGTAGAGTTATTAAAGTGACTTGGCATTGACAATAACAGAGAGTAGCAGCAGCGTAAAAGAAGGGGGGGGGGGGGCAATGCAAATAGTCTGGGTAGCCATTTGATTAGATGTTCATGAGTCTTATGGCTTTGGGGTAGAAGCTGTTTAGAAGCCTCTTGGACCTAGACTTGGCGCTTCAGTACAGCTTGCCGTGCTGTAGAGGAGAGAACAGTCTATGACTAGGGTGACAGAGTCTTTGACAATTTTTAGGACCTTTCCCTGGTGTAGATGTCCTGGATGGCAGGAAGCTTGGCCCCAGTGATGTACTGGGCCGTATGCACTACCCTCTGTAGTGCCTTGCGGTCAGAGGCCGAGTAGTTGCCATACCAGGCAGTGATGCAACTCGTCAGGATGCTCTCGATGGTGCAGCTGTAGAACCTTTTGAGATCTGAGGACCCATGCCATATTTTTGTTGTGCCCTCTTCACGACTGTCTTGGTGTGCTTGGACCATGTTAGGTTGTTAGAGACTAAGAGACTAAGGATGTGCCAAGTGAGAAATGGTGGTAATGTAATTATGTCTATATTATGGCATGAAGAAAGCTGTGATATTGTATCAGTATTACTTCAGTCCCTATCTTCACCCCAATCTGGTCTTGAACTAGGGACCCTATGAACACAGCAACTGCCTCCCACTCCAACTGCCTCCCACAGCATCGTTACCTGTCGCTCGACAAAAGCCGCAGTGCAAGGGAATCAACTAGTTCAAGGTCTCAGCGCTAGTGACGTCAGCGATTGAACTGCCACTAGCGCACACAACAAACTAGCCAGCCATTTCACACCGGTTACGTTATTACATGCAGGGCCTTCAGAAAGTATTCACACTCCTTGATTTTTTTTTACACATTGTGTTGTGTTAAAGGCTGAATTTAAAATGGATTACATTTCTAAATGTTTACAAATTAATTTAAACTGAAAAGCTGAAATCTCGTTAGTCAATAAGTATTGAACCCCTTTGTTATGGCAAGCCTAAATCAGTTCAGGAGTAAAAATGTGCTTAACAAGTCACATAATAAGTTGCATGGACTCACTCTGTGTGCAATATTAGTGTTTAACATGATTTTTGAATTACTACCTCATCTCTGTAAGCCATGCATACAATTATCTGTATTCTGTAAGGTCCCTCAGTCAAGCAGTGACTTTCAAACACAGATTCAACCACAAAGACCAGGGAGGTTTTCCAATGCCTTGCAAAGGGCACTTATTGGTAATAACAATACAAATAATAATAATATCCCTTTGAGCATGGTAAAGTTATGAATTACACTTTGGATGGTGTATCAATACACCCAGTCACTACAAAGATACAGGTGTCTTTCCTAACTCAGTTGCCGGAGAGGAAGGAAACTGCTCAGGGATTTCACCCCAATGGTGACTTTAAAACAGTCACAAAGTTTAATGACTGTGATAGGAGAAAACTAAGAATGGATCAACAATATTGTAGTTACTCCACAGTACTAACCTAATTTCCAAAGTGAATATAAGGAAGCTTGTAGAGAATAAAAATATTCCAAAAGGTGCATCCTGTTTGCAACAAGGCACTAAAGCACGGCTCTCCAACCGTGTTCCTAGAGAGCTACTGTCATGTAGGTTTTAACTTTAACCCTAATTTAGCCCACCTGATTCTAATATTTAACTTCAACTGGGTTTGGAGTGAAAACCTATGGGGGGGTAGCTCTCCAGGAACAGGGTTGCAAAACACTAAAACACTAAAGTAATATTGCAAAACATTTGGCAAAACAATTACATTTTTGTTCTGAATACAAAGTGTTATGTTTGGGGCAAATCAAATACAACACATTACTGAGTATCACTTTCCATATTTTCAAGCATCATGTTATGGGTATGCTTGTAATTGTTAAGGACTGGGAAGTTTTTCAGGACAAAAAATAAACGTATTGGAGCTAAGAGCAGGCAAAATTCTAGAGGAAAACGTGATTCAGTCTGCTTTCCACCAGACACTGGGAGATGAATTCACCTTTCAGCAGGACAATAACCTAAAGGACAAGTCCAAATATTCACTGGATTTGCTTACCAAGGGGATATTGAATGTTCCTGAGTGGCCGAGTTACAGTTGTAACTAAAATCGTCTTGAAAATCTATGACAAGACTTGAAAATGGCTGTCTAGCAATGATCAACAACCAAGTTGACAGTGCTTGAAAAAAATGTACAAGAATAATTTGCAAATATTGTAAGATCCTGGTGTATAAAGCTCTTAGAGGCCCAGAAAGACTCACAGCTAGAATCGCTGCCAAAAGTGATTCTATCATGTATTGACTCAGGGGGTTGAATACTTACAGTATCTAATCAAGATATATTTGTCATTTATTTATGATTCATATTTAACAAACTTTAGAATTTTTCTTCCACTTTGACATTACAGAGTATTTTGTGTAGATCTTTTTTTTTTTTTTTGTGACAAAAGGGCTGAGGGAATATGGCTAGTACAGTATGTGGTTACTAATGTGTAAAGATTGGTTTCGTTGGACCTGAGACTTCCTACATTCAAGGTTTCTGCTCTCAATCTACCTCTCTTTTAATTACAGTTTCACAATCATGAAAGTTGCTCCCAACCTCATCTCAGCTTCCATGTCTCTTTGTGTTTGTAGAATATCCGTGATCGATCTTCCATCATCAAGAAAGATCTTGGCCTCACGACGAAAGCCGGGGCACTGAAGGACAATGTAAAGAAGAATCGTTACAAAGACATTTTACCATGTAAGCACAATGATGGAGACTTAAAAAACGTTAGTGGTTTTTACTCTAATTGAAAATTATATTCTTGCTTAATATTAAGCTTATCTGAACAAAAACTCATATATTTTTATATAGATGACCAGACCCGTGTTCCCCTAACTCTACTGACGAATGACAATGACTCTGACTATATCAACGCCAGCTTCATTAAAGTACGGTATTGCCCTCTCTCATTCAGTAAGTCCTATTGCATTTCATTCAGCTCGGTCTGATGCTGATTATTCTGCTATATCTCGTCTGTCCTCTAGGGTGCAACAGAGACCAGAAAATACATAGCGACCCAAGGACCTCTGAGGCACACTTTGGTTGACTTCTGGCAAATGATTTGGCAGTATGATGTAAAGGTAAGGAAGATTGTATTCAGCTTTCCTATAAATGTAGTAGAGCAGCTCTGTTGCACAGATGAAGAATGGGAAAATTGTCTCAATCTAATTTTATCTTTATTTAACTAGGCAAGTCAGTTAAGAACATATTCTTATTTTCAATGACGGCCTAGGAACAGTGGGTTAACTGCCTGTTCAGGGGCAGAACAACAGATTTGTACCTTGTCAGCTCAGGGATTTGAACTTGCAACCTTCCGGTTACTAGTCCAACGCGCTAACAACTAGGCTACCCTGCCACCCCTAATGTTACCTCTATTCCTATCCCTGTTTTAGGTTATAATCATGGCTTGCAGAGAAATTGAAATGGGAAAGGTAAATGCCCTTTTAGTCACATTTGAATAAAAAAAGGTACAGTGGAAGTGTGAACATATTATTGTACTGTATAATTCAACTTTGGTGCTGGTCTCCACTTGACTCATAATGTTGTTGTTTTTTTCACTCTTTTTTTTTTTTTAGAAAAAGTGTGAGCGCTATTGGACAACTGTCAAGGAAACAACCCCCTTTGGTCCCTTTATTGTCTCAAATGTACGTCTTTGTCGATATATCTTCATTATATTGTATACTGTGAAGATACACAGGCCACAGAGAAGTTGTAGCTGCACTGACACAACTTTCAGTTGATCCAGATTTATCTTCTTAGTTGTATTACTATTCAGGAGTCGTCCCAGACAGATGGGTTGCCTCCCACAATGTTACCAATATTCCAGCATGCACAGAGTGCTGTCCCACTAGGCACAGATGTTAATTTAACGTATATTCCACATTGGTTAAGTGACATATTGAAATGATTCAACCAGTGTTTGCCCAGTGGGGTTGTTTTATAGTCTGGGTTTTCAGAGAATATTCAAGAAGACTTCCCTTTTTACCCAACATCCTCCACAGATGATGTGTCAGTTCCTGTGTACTAAGTTTACTCAGTTTGGTTATTTTATGGCATATTGACTCACATGTTGTTGTCTGCATAAAATCACAGGCACCTGTTTCAGGAAACACTAGTAGAAGATTTTTAATTGAAATGTTATCACGTTTTTACAGCTTGAAGAATCCAACCCAAATGAGGAAGTAGTCTTGAGGACTCTGACTGTGAGATTTCATAATGTAAGTGTCCAACTGTGAAAAGGGTATTATTTTGTGCTGTTTTTCATCAGCAGCACTAGTCAAAGAATTCTTCAATATCGTAGAAAAACAAGTCAGTGTTATTATCCACATTGGATCATCTCATATTATTTGTTGGTATCCAGGAAGTTGAATGAGCGGGAGCCCGTGAAGTCATATGCAAACCATGTTTTCTGTTTGTCTAGGAAACACGGACTATCTCTCAATTCCAATACACAGCTTGGCCTGATCATGACATTCCATACACATCTGGTGGTATTTTAGAAATGATGGATATGGCTCGCAAAGCCCAGGGAAACAACACTAGCCCTGTTCTCATCCACTGCAGGTCTGTTTGTCCCCTATACATGACATACAGCACAGCCCCTATGATTACTGTCTGCCCAGTGGACTTGTTGTGCTCTGAGAGGAAATTGTCGCACACAGAGACAGACTTTGATCTATATGCCCATTAAAATTCATCAATGCATATCATTCAATGTTGTTCATCACAAGGCCACATGTACTCCTTGAGCTCCATGTGTTTTAATAATGCCATTTAGCTGGGCTCCTGAGGGGCTCAGCGGTAAAGGGAACTGCATCTCAGTGCCAGAGGCATCACTACAGACCCTGGTTCAATCCTGGGGTGTATCACTACTGGACGTTATGGCGAGTCCCATAGGGCGGCGCACAATTGGCCCAGCATCGTCTGGGTTTGGCCTGGGTAGGCCGTCATTGTATATAAGAATTTGTTCTTAACTGACTTGCCTAGTTAAATCAAGATATGTTAAATATTCAGGACCTCGTGTCATATCCAGACTTGTGACCTTCTTCTCTGGTAATGTTTGAGTACTGCTGTCCAACTGAGACTGAATGGAGCAGACCATGTATTTGGTTGTGTTTTGTATTTCCAGTGCTGGTTGTGGAAGAACAGGGGTGATTTGTGCCCTGGATTATGTTCATGATCTTCTTGTCACAAAGGTAGTACTGCATTACATTGATGGCATCATTTAGGGAATTAATTTAGGGAATTGGTTTTACAAGACCTGTGTAGACTGCAACTAAAAACAATAATACTTGTAAAAAAATATTTTTAAAAAATATATATTGGTGGGTATGAGTGTTTTGACTAATGCATTCTCATATTTCTCCACCAGCAAATCAAAGGAGATTTCAGTATCATGAAGATTGTAGTGGAACTAAGGAGACAAAGGCCATCAGCTGTTCAGACAAAGGTATTTTATTATCAGACAGAATTACATACGAGAAATTGTGCTTCAATCATCTTTTTTCCATCCTTCCAACCAGGAGCAGTATCAGTTTGTGTTTTCTGCCGTGGCTTATATGTTTGAGAAGGCTTTACGGTCACCTGAGAACAACTACCAGAATCTCACCAAGGTAAGACAGAAACAATTATCAGGTTTTTGTAATTGCTATCTCCAACCGACAGATGTCAGCCTTTCTAAAGGCAAAATACAACACAGTATTCAACACATGCCGTACTAGCATTCAGGTTCAAGCAAGCTTTACTAGAACAATAAGACATGAGAGGGTATGTAGTATTATTGGGGATTATTGACACGTCTGTGTTGCGGTCAGATGCTGCGTTTACACAGGCAGCCCAATTCAGATCTTTTGCTCGGTCAGATCAGATCTTTTGCCAATAATTGGGCAAAAGATCAGAATTGGGCGGCCTGCACAGCCAGAGGTACAAGGCAAAGCTGACACAATATGTCAGTTTGTCTGTTATTAAAAATAGAAACTAACAAAAGCCCCGTCTTTTCCTTGTGTCATCCATTCAATCTGATCACGTTACACTTCCGTCTGACATTTCAATGTGATGAGTGGAGTAAAAAGAACATACAAAAAAATGTTACGCAGGAAACCAGCCATCACGCTTCCTCTCTATGCAAATATTGGCACATTGAAGATGATTGTTCACACATTTTCATACAGAGCCTGAACTTTAGAGACACAGTCCTATACCTCTCTGGTCCTTAACGGCTTATTTTGTTGTTTATAGAGCAACCAACCTCTCTATGATGACGTTGAGTCTGTGAAGACCTCTCCACCGATAACATCAGCCATCACTCAGCCACTTGAAAAAAGGTAGGAGCGAGTATTCTTTCTTTGTTCAGTCTGATGTGTGATGTGCATCAACATACACACAATAACAACAGTTTCTGACTTCAATAAGCAGCCTGAGATATTGGTATACCACAGTAAGGTTGTGGAGATGTTGACTTTCAGTTTGCGAGAGCGAGAAAGAGAGAGAGAGGGAGAGAATGAGAGCGAGGGAGAGAATGAGAGAGAAAGAGAGAGAGGCAGATAGAGAGAGAGAGAGAGAGAGAGAGAGAAAGAGAGAGAGAGAGAGAGAGAGAGAGAAAGAGAGAGAGAGAGATTTAGGGAGCTTCCTGTTTTGTACAAGTGATTCCATTGTCATCTATTTCAGTTGGCTGTACAACAGGGTTTTGTGTTTGTTGGGTGTGTAGTTTTAGTGTACATAAGCTTATCGATACCAAATCATTTATTCATATTTTGATTGATTGATTAAGTCAACTATTACAGAATATATATAGATATGTACCTGCCTTGACAATCAAGCAAACACTATTAAAGTTGCAGTATGTAACTGTTGTGGTCAAATATACACTACCGTTCAAAAGTTTGGGGTCACTTAGAAATGTCCTTGTTTTGAAAGAAAAGCAAATTTTCTTGTCTATTAAAATAACATCAAATTTATCAGAAAAACAGTGTAGACATTGTTAATGTTGTAAATTACTATTGTAGCTGGAAACAGCAGATTTTTTATGGAATATCTTCATAGGCGTACAGAGGCCCATTATCAGCAACCATATATTTCAAGCGGTTTAGTACAATGATTCAAAGACACTATACTTGCTTGTTTTATCACAGAAACTGAAATTAGGCTAGTTTTAGCAACCAGGAAATGGCTGAGCGATATCTGTGTAGTGCACCTTTAATATTGCTAAATGTACTGTATATTCAAATACTGTGTTGTCGTACACGTTGAAGATCTTGAAGTGAAAGGGACTTTAAGCCAGTTATTGTTAGTTACATTTTACAGAACTTTAGGGAAACATGATTCATGAATCAGAAGGATGTCATCATTCCTGTACTACTAAACATTCATCGTGCTGCAGAGGAAGTGACACACAGGGCTGTTAAACATCACTTTCACATCCTCTTTCCTCCCTCCCATATGTTCAACTGTTACCAAGAACCCGCCAGCTCGTATCACAGGCTTAAACACAAATGATCTATATCTCTGTAAACATGGTCAAAGAGTCCGTAGGAAATCAGGATTGTAACATTGACATTTTTAATCAATCTTAATTTCTATACCGATATACTAATGGTAAAAATCCACTGTGGAAGCCCCAGAAAGAAAACGGACTAGATAATGAAAATTCAGTCATATGTATAATAGTTATGGCCATCTAGTGTGTAGAGCAGAAACAATAAGGCCACATTTGTACATTTCTTCTCACTGTTGATGGAATTGTGGATGTCTACTCCTCTTTAGAAATTCTAGTGTGCAGCCCAGAGCGCCTCAACTGTGCCAGCAGACGATGGATGACACCTATGCTGTGGTCAACAAGTCCAAACAGCTTCCGTCACCAGCCTCTTCCTCAGCTCCTCCGGCCGCTCTCCATCACTATGACAACACAGAGCTGGGCACCCTGAAATGCCCCGCCACTGCTCTCTACAGCACGGTCAAGCCCAAGAGCAGGTGTCCTCCAGTCAATCCACCTCCAGCGGCCTCACCCATATATGACACAGCTAGACCGGCCAATCACAGGCTAGCTGATGCCACATTAGGGAAGGAACAGAGTGGCTATGAACAGGTCACAGGTGAGAGCATTTTAGGGAGACCAATCTGAGGCCAGCTCTGATTTTGTTTTAGTCATTATGCCTTGCAAAGAATATCCAGTCTTTTAGAAGAGCATTGTAATCTAGATCTAGTAACCTCAGTCCAATATTGTGAAACTGGGGAAATTGTGTAATGTTTATTTACGACGGCATACACTGTCCTTTTAAGTATTAAATCAATGTGAAAAGTAATTTGAGTCCTACATTGACCACAAAGGAGCAATATTTGTTTTCCATCTTCATTCAGTTTCTTGCCAGTAACAATTCCTTGACAGCCATATTGAGCTGTTTATGTGGAAAATGTTTTACTGATTCTTACTGTTTGCTTTTCTCTAGCTGAGCATCATTCCTCGATGGGAGATGACTATGAATATGTCTCAAATCCCATCAAAGACCTGACCAACAGCTGCACTCCTGGTAGCATGGGTGAATATCTGCTTGTGTTTGTGATACTGTTATCCAATGCCTTTTACTGCTACTATCCCGTGCCATTATAGCTACCCAATGTAATATCCATTTCCTCAGAATCTCATGATAATTGTGACTGGATGTCAAAACAAGGATATGTACTTGCAGGCGCCTTCAACTAATCCCAAACGCATTTCTCAACTGTCCCTCAGGGTTCAACTGTCGCATTAGGAAACCCAAAGGGCCCCGGGATACCCCGGCAGAGTGGAGTCACGTGGAGAGATGATACAGCAACCACATACCAGGCCTGGGAATGGGCTCTTTCTTTTCTAACCCTTTTGAGTTGGTATATTTTTCAGATCTGTTGTACCACTTTCTTTATTTATTGTGATTGATATTACTGATGGAAAAATATATATATATTATGAAACATCGTCCCATTCTGAGACAGGTATTGTTTTTGGATACTACACAGGTTTTTGGATCTTCAGCTGTCCCCATTGGAGAAGCCTTTTAAAGACCCAGTTTTGGTTCCAGGTAGAACCCTTTCCACAGAGGAACCCTGAAGGATTCCACCTGTAACCAGACATGATTCTTCAAAGGGTTCTCCTATGTGGACAGTCGAAGAACCCTTTTGGAAGTTTCTTTTTCTACGAGTGTATTTACCAAATTCAAGTTATGGTGTGACGGCACTAACCAACAGGGGGCACTATAGTAACATGGGATAATGAGCTGTTCAATATTAACGAAACAGGTATTGTAAAATGTTTTTTTCACAGGTATTTTTTTTAAATCTCTACTCATTTCTGGTGACAAGGACTGGTGATAAAGACAACCATTTCTTCAAGGTTCTTTGAAATACATCTTTGTATTAGGCCTGCTTACTTACCACAGTCAATGCAGCATACATGTAGATACAACAAATGTTCTGGTGATCACATTAAAAACAATGTGCTTTACTTGAAAACACTTTGCTGAACATTCTGTGCTGGAAATAGCAGCTTTGAAGATTGACCTCTGACTTCTGTGGCTATGCTGATATTGTGTTTCAGTCATGGAAATCTTCTTACACTCTGAAATGAACATCTGTGTATCTGCCAGATACCAAGCTGATACTTTGTCAAAAGCAACAACAAAAAAACTGAGAGAAGTCTCTCTGGAGATTAAGTCAGCAATGCACTTAAATAGCTAACATTATAGCTATGTTTTTGTTTACCTTTATTTAACTAGGCAAGTCAGTTAAGAACAAATTCTTAATTACAATGACAACCTACACCAGCCAAACCCGGATGATGCTGGACCAATTGTGCGCCACCCTATGGGACTCCCAATCACGGCCGGTTGTGATACAGCCTGGATTCAAACCAGGGTGTCGGTAGTGACACCTCTAGCACTAAGATGCAGTGCCTTAGACCTCTGCGCCACTCAGGAGTTTAGATGTGTGGTCCTATGTCATGTTCCTATAGAAAGTTGCCCATAATAACTTTTTTTTTTAAACCCAGCCGTGGAGACCCAACGCTAGGACGAGCGTGTGTGATAGACAATTGAGGGGGTGTTGCTAATGGCCACTCTGTGTTCTAGTTGGCAGTGCATGTGGGATGTCAAGGGTTTAAACTCGGCTGGATGGCTAATCCCATTCAACAGATGCTAATGTGAAAAGACAATCTAATGACCTGCACCATGGCTTCTCAACCCAAGCCTCCAGCTATCTCATAGCAACCCTTCACCCAGATTTAGCCACCACACACACACACACACAAACACATGTTCACATATGCATTTTCACACACACACACACACACACACACACACACACACACACACACACACACACACACACACACACACACACACACACATTAAAATGCACTAAAGCAAATCAATATTTTGACATTTTTTCATTATTATTTGCTGCTGTGTCTGATGTATTGACTGGTGATATTAAATCTCCCTTTAGGGGATCAATAGAAACCTTACCTTATCTTATTATAAACTCATGAAAATGAATCAGAACAAAATGAGCCTCTACAAATTATAGTAACTGTCATACTGAGTGGGACGTATTTAATACATCAGACTAAGAAAAGTAGATACAGATGTAGGATCTTAATTTGATCACTCTTTTGTTGCTGAGTATTTTCCTGCACCGAAATGCAGATGAGCTTTGTGATTTACATAGATTAACTGAAAACCCACACTAACACATGGTTGCATTAACAGTATTTAACTTTTTATGTAGCCTATACTTTTGGCCAGCTAAAAGCCTTACCACCGATCAAGCAACATTATGGACTAAAGTCCATTTGCTGCAAGATTGTTTTGCTGTGACAATATAGGTCATATTAAGATCCTACATATGTATCTGGATAGCATTACATTAAAATGTCACAAGTTTTTTTGTATTTTTTAACTATTTAGAATGGATTTTTCTGAAGTTTGTTCATGTTTCCGGAGAGTACAACACAGAGAACGTGTAAATACCGCCCTCTTAGGACACAATTGTTTCTCGTTATAACCAAGTTAACTTAAACTGTTAACAATAGTCTGTGGCCATTGTGTAAACTCCAGACATATTAGGGTAGGCACTTGGAAATTGATCCTGATCTGTTTAGTCTTTTTACGAGCAAAAAAGTATTGATTGGTCGATACCTTGCATCTGATTTCATTTCCCATCTGTTTTCTTACTGAAATTACCATTCATTACATTCAGACAAATACATTTTACAGTAAGACCTTTAGTATCTTTCAGATCAAATATCAAGGAAATAAATCCATATATGAATAAAGAAAAATAACATTCTGTGTGAAATGAGTGTAAGGGAATTGGAGAGGGAGGGTGAGATTCCAACATGAGCCCAGGCCTTTGTGACTAGGTGTGTTGGTATTGAGTGAATAGGCCAAGTTTTGGATGTATCTTGCTCTCTGAGCTGCAGAGGGTTAGAGCCAGAAGAAGTGAAGTAGGGGGATGCAGGGGTGAAAGGGAGTTAGTTTGGACCGGTGTCAAAAGGTCTGTAAGACAGGAGGGAGAGAGGGGAAGAGGCTGCTTTCAATTAAAGACCTGGCAGGACTGGACGCTCAGTAGTTTGACTCTGGTGAAAAGAGGCGACAGTTCAATAGCTGTAATGTAATCCACATAATTACATGTATTATTTATTTTACATTATGACACTTCCAAACCAACAGAAAGTCCACTGGATTACGCCATAGCGATGGAATGTGTCGTGAGTGACAGTGCACCTTTAAGGATTGCCAGGATCTGGGCATTCTGTAGCGTTCTCAGAATAACTCTGAGATAAAACATTGTCCAAGGAATGAAACATGTTTATAAAGAGTAAACACAGAAGATAAATATTTGGTCATTGGCAACAGTATGCTTCTTTATTTTGTTCATCTAACATGTGCGGTGCAGTATCACTCAGCTCCACAGTGTTTTCATTTGAAGACGACTAAACAAACACCTCTTTTTGAACAAGTATGCTAGGCCTCCCTTCCTGTTGTCTCCGTGTTCACTGACTCACTCCTCTCTGTCTCAATGTTTTCCTGTCTCAGGGCCTTTGTCAGTTCCCCCTAGCCTTCAAACTGTAATCTAAAATGTGTCACCATCCCTGGATGTGTTTTTTCATTAATCAATTGATATGGGATTAAGCAAAATGACAGCGTAGAGCCGAGGAGTAACTGACTCCTCTCCTCTTCAGTTTGATAATGCCTGTGAGTTGGCCTCTCTGGGGCAAAGAGCTGGTGTGTAGGAGGTTTGGGAATGTACTTTGATTACAGCAAAGGATGCTGGTAGAGCAGGCAGGACCTGTGGTTACAGTGGATTATACTCCCGCTGAAATGTATACATACTGTGCTCTGCCCTGCCTCACTCCCCCATCTCTCTCTTTCTCACTCTCTCTCTCTCTCTGATATCTCTCTCTCTCTCTGTCCATCATTCTCTCTCTTCAACCACAAAGTACAGCTCTTTCTGTAGCTGAAGCAGAGGGGTGGCACAGAGAGCTGGAACAGGGTGAGTGTGCTGCGTGGCAGTGGCTTTGTGGATGCAGCTCCAAGACTTGGGCTGTTGGCTCGAAGAGTGGAAAGGAGACCACAGGCACGAATTGGATTTCAAGTGGAAAGACCTGTGTATCAGTGAACGACAGCTGCTTACCAAATTGCCACTCACTTAACCATCCCTGATACCAGCCATTACCTGCTGTCCAATACCTATGACATGACGCCCTGAGCATAGACAACCTTTATTGAACAATCACCATACATAGATAGGTATGAGTGGATTGCAGAATTCCGGGAACTTTCAATAAATCCCCTGGTTTCCCAGCAATCCTGGTTGGAGATTTCTGGATTTCCTGCTTATTCCCTTCTTATTCCGGGGATCCTCCAACCGGGATTTCAGAAAAACCAAGGCAACTCTATGTATGACCCTATGTACTTCCACTATGATCTCTATAGCAAAAATAGATCTGTGTTTTCTGCATCACCAATACTCCATTTGTTGGGCCGTTGTTTATCGTTGGCTCTAGGCTATTAGCATTCCCAATATCACTGTATAAGATACTGCTGTATTTACTGTAGATCACAGGTGATTGATGGCACCTTAACTGGGGAGGACGGCTCATAGTAATGGCTGGAACAGAATACATGGAATGCTATCGGAACACATCAAAGACGTGGTTTCCATGTTTGACACCATTCTATTCACACCATTCCGGACATTATTATGAACCGTCCTCCCCTCAGCAGCCTCCTGTGCTGAAGATTATTTTGGCATCTCAGGTTGTGAGTTTGACTCAATATATTGCCACAAGAAATGTCTTGTCAATCGAGTAGAAAAACGCATGGATAACTTTACAGAGTTTAGTGCGAACTGAAAAGTAATACCCCCCCCCCCCCCCCCCCCCCCCCCCCGAATATCCAACAAACTGGAATAGTGACTGTTGTTACTGTTGTTGCTTAGAAACTGTTTCAGCTCTACTTCAAAGTTTTCTTGATTTGTTTTTGTTGCAATAAGATTTCAACTTTAGTGAACTGCAGTGATATGGTGCGTTATGAGACACAGTGCATTACGCTTCATTTATTTATTACTGTGCATCGTCACACTTGATAAGTGTTCTCTCGTGTTACATTTTACGTTTGAGTTTGAGATCAGTTGTTTTCCATTACAAACTCAGGCAAACAAACACATTCGAAAGAAAACGAGCACATAAACCACTGCAGGAAAGGCCCCAAAAATATGCCAGTACAATGATACAGGACTACTGGCTTGGTTTTAACGAGACCTTTCATGAGATGCAGGCTCAACCAGTCAAATTGTTCCCTCTCCACCTCGCTGTGGTTTGGGGAGGAGGAGGAGGGTGCTCTCTGTGGTCTGGACCCTCTAAACTACACACATGATTTCACTAACAGCTGTAGTGGCTTATTGAGGCCAGATGTGAGGCTCATGTGGCTGAAGCTGCAGCGCTGGGGAAAGAGCAGCCTGGGGACAGGCCTAAGCACTCAGAAGTCAATAGAGAGGGGCATTGTCATGCATGCTGCAACCCTTTTTATGGTGACTTGAGCAAATTAACAGGGAGTAGGCATCAATTTACACGTAGATTCCTCCGTAATTGTAAAATGTTTTGTTTGCCAAGTCTCTCTCTCTCTCTCTCTCTCTCTCTCTCTCTCGGTGTGTGTGTGTGTGTGTGTGTGTGTGTGTGTGTGTGTGTGTGTGCGTGCGTGCGTGTGTGTCTGTGTCTGTGTGTGTGTGTGCACGTGTGTGTGCGTGTGTGTGTGTGTGTGTGTGCGTGCTTGTCATGAACATTTCCAACTTGACTTGTTTTACAAAGAAAAACAACAGGGGAATGATCATTTCTGTTTGATCCCTGGAAATGCCCATGAACCATTTTGGATGTAAAAATATGATGTGAGAGTTGAACTCGACAGAGCAGTTTGGAACCCTCTTTCTGATTTGTCTATGAACTAATTTACTGCCTGGTGACGTCAGGCAGGCCACAACTCCAGGCAAAAAATTTCAGGCAGTCTTTTCAAACAGCTCTTACACTAACACCTCTGACACTCATTTTCACAATTTCACAGTATTATTCCAACATCATAGAGTGAAAATATAAAACTCAGAGTCTTTAAGACACGTCTACAATACAGCAACGTCTCAAGTCGTTTTCAGAAGCAGGCGATGGCTGGGTGTGTAGGTTGGCTTCTGTACCAGCATGATGCTTTAAAATTATATTCTAGTACAGCTGAAGGTTTTGGCAAAGACAGAGAAGATGTCTGTTTCACTCAGTGACCATTTTTGTTATTGATTAAATAATCCAAACACATTCTGTCAGCACAAGAAGAATGTTTGTTGTCTTACCCTGGAGACATTTGACTATCTGCTATGACTGAGTGTGCAAAGCCGTCATCCAGGAAAATGGTGGCTACTTGGAAGAATCTAAACATTTAATATATATTTTTATTTGTTTGGTTACTACATGATTCCATATGTGTTATTTCATAGTTTTGAATTCTTCACTATTATTCTAACTATTATTCTACAATTTAGAAAATAGTTTTAAAAAATAAAGAAACCCCTTGAATGAGTAGGTGTGTCCAAACTTTTGACTGGTACTGTATATATGAACTAATTTGTTAGATTTTTGCACTCCTATAGCCACTGGGGGGCAGTGGTGGCTTCTATGGGGTAGAGGGCAGTTTCAACCACATCACCCAAACAGAGGCAGCCTCTCAGGCTGACTGACTGACTGACTACAACACAGGCTAATGTTTAACATTGGCCATAATGTTTCCAGCCTCTGAAATGACCATCATAATATCTCATTTCAAAGGCTGAATTGAAAATATTAATGGGCGCTTAAATTATTTATTGATATTGAGGTTAATGAAGTTTAAATGCAGCAATCATAACAATATACACTATATTTACAAAAGTACGTGGACATCCCTTCAAATTAGTGGATTTGTCTATTTTATCCATACCTGTTGCTGACAGGTGTATTAAATTGAGCACACACCCATGCAATCTCCATAGACAAACATTGGTAGTAGAATGGCCTTACTGAAGAGCTAAGTGACTTTCAACGTGACACCGTCATAGGATGCTACCTTTCCAACAAGTCAGTTCGGAACATTTCTGCCCTGCTAGAGCTGCCCCAGTCAACTTTAAGTGCTGTTATTTTGAAGTAGGAGCAACAACAGCTCAGCCACAAAGTGGTAGGCCACACAAGCTCACAGAGCGGGACCACCGAGTGCTGAAGCGCATAGCAGTTGCAACACTCACTACAAAGTTCCAAACTGCCTCTGGAAGCAACGTCAGCACAACAACTGTTTGTCGGGCGCTTCATGAAATGGGTTTCCATGGCCGAGCAGCCGCAGACAAGCCTAAGATCACCATGCACAATGCCAAGTGTCGACTGGAGTGGTGTAAAGCTCACCACCATTGAACTCTGTAGCAGTTGAAACGCGTTCCCTGGAGTGATGAATCACACTTCACGATCTCGGCAGTCTGACGGACGAATCTGGCTTTAGCGGATGCCCGGAGAACGCTGTTGTCCACAGACTTCTGGTCATTCAGTGTAACACTCACGACATGTGTGTCTCTAATACACCCTGGCTCCACTCCAAGCCCATGAGTAGGCAGGACCCATAGGGGATTACTGCTTCTGAACTGCACGCTTGTGAAATTGCCCGAGTCTAATAATGTACAGTATGCAATCAAATTAATAAGGATACTTCCAGGGAGAACCTGACATCATCACAAATGACAGACTCCACCTAGAGGCTATTTCATTCTATCAAATGGTAAATTAATATTACAGAACTGGACTGAGACCATATCCGGCACTATAAAGACCTTGTACCGTAGTCCTGTATGGAAAATGCCTCCCAATATCATTCTGGTTTCCATTTTTTGTGACTGGCATGTTATCATTGTCCCATGATGATAGTACTGCCTGGCATGTTATCATTGTCCCATGATGATAATACTGCCTGGCATGTTATCATTGTCCCATGATGATAGTACTGCCTGGAATGTTATCATTGTCCCACGATGATAGTAATGCCTGTCATGTTATCATTGTCCCATGATGATAGTACTGCCTGGCATGTTATCATTGTCCCATGGTGATAGTACTGCCTGGCATGTTATCATTGTCCCATGATGATAGTACTGCCTGGCATGTTATCATTGTCCCATGGTGATAGTACTGCCTGGCATGTTATCATTGTCCCATGATGATAGTACTGCCTGGCATGTTATCATTGTTCCATGATGATAGTACTGCCTGGCATGTTATCATTGTCCCATGATGATAGTACTGCCTGGTATGTTATCATTGTCCCATGATGATAGTACTGCCTGGCATGTTATCATTGTCCCATGATGATAGTACTGCCTGGCATGTTATCATTGTCCCATGATGATAGTACTGATGATAGTACTGCCTGGCATGTTATCATTGTCCCATCATGATAGTACTGCTTGGCATGTTATCATTGTCCCATGGTGATAGTACTGCCTGGCATGTTATCATTGTCCCATGGTTATAGTACTGCCTGGCATGTTATCATTGTCCCATGGTGATAGTACTGCCTGGCATGTTATCATTGTCCCATGATCATAGTACTGCCTGGCATGTTATCATTGTCCCATGATGATAGTACTGCCTGGCATGTTATCATTGTCCCATGATGATAGTACTGCCTGGCATGTTATCATTGTCCCATGATGATAATACTGCCTGGCATGTTATCATTGTCCCATGATGATAGTACTGCCTGGCATGTTATCATAGTCCCATGATGATAATACTGCCCGCTTTGTAGACTGATGTAAGGATATTCATTTTTGAATTGCGTAGATCTTTGGAAACACAACAATTAGGATTGCAAAATTTCTGAAGCATGCAATAAATTCCCTGGTCATTTAATAAAAGTTACAAAAATTGTGCAACCATAATTCTAGTAGTTCCAACCCATCTTGGAAGAACACCCGACAGCAAATATGATTGGAGGGTGGCTCCAGTAAAGATGCTGGGGTCCCTGTGATGAGGGTCGTGTTTTTCAAAAGGAAACCATATGGTCGTTTCATCTACACCAGGGGGTTCATGGTCCTGTGTTTCCTCTGCTCACATCTCCTAGCCTTCGGCAGGGGGCCGTTCTCCGAAAGCACAGTGTGGTCGAGGAACTTAGGAGGAAGTTCTGTCTTCCTCAAGTGGCTTCAATTAGAGACAGTCACAATTACAGAGGGAGGGAGTACAAGTGGTCAAACCTGCCAAGCTCAAACTCCAACTGGATTACAGGGACGGGCACATGGAGGCTACCACAGCGAGCTAGGCTACTTGGTGATTCCTAACCCACCCCAACCAAGGGTTATTTTAGGAACTCTCCGGTTTCTGTGTCTGGACTGATCTAATTTCACTCCGTTCAACCCAATGACTGATTCAACCTCTTCAGACTAGAATACCATACTGCCGTAGGATGCAAATGTTTGTTTTGTATGGTTTCACTTCCAAGGCCCCATGAAGGCCCTAATATGTTGATAAATACAAACGCTTTCAACACTATTAATTTATACCACAACAAAGAGCACTATAGTTTGTGGTGATTTGTATTCTGCTTTAGCTGAATTGTCTTTACTGCACTGTGGGATTGCAAGTGTCATTCCTCCTAAACTGGCTTTTACTTGACACATGATTTGAATAAGTGTATTGCTTTGCTGCTTGCTGGTGGATGGCATGAAACCACATAACTGGTGAACGACAGACAACGTTGGTAGATTATAACTCCCAATAAGGTGCATATTGCAGCTTTAGAATAAGTTAATACTGAATGTCTTATATATTTACACTGTTCAGAGCAAACGCTAGTCTAAAGTAATTTTTATTTTTCAGTTTTCTCCATGTACTGTATTTCTGCATGTTAACAATATAGTGAGCAACTTGTTTACAGTGACACTGTTTTGATATTGTCCCCAAGCATCCTGTCTCTTGTTTGAAATGTCTGTTTTTACAATATCAAACTACATATCCTTTAATATTGGTTTTATATTGAGGAATAAACATTAGGTTTGTCAAATTGAAACCTACTTATTTCTGTCTTAACATCTATAACTTATCAGGTTATGACTTCAAGGAACTCTCTGTTCTTCATTAAAATAAATATGTCAATCATATTAGCAATTTTTTTTTTACTCCGAATAGTAGCAGATCTATAACGTTAATTCAGATCTCTTGGAACGGGAAGGTGTGCGGTTTATAAACGTTTATAACTGTTTTATTGCATGTTTTAATAACAAAGTGACGATTATGTCCACGTGAGGGAGTTTAGATTTTTTTTTTAATTCTGCAACATATTTACTTTTCACATTTTTCTCTTCCTTATTTTGTATCAAACATCTCTATCCGCCTTGAAAATCCAGCCTTCTCTCTAACATCTGGGTTTGGTAGAAAAATACTCGATTATGGGCGAGCCTTTTCCAACTACTATTAGGGTAGATTTAAGCGCATGCCAAATGTGATCATATATAATCATTATTCAAAAACACCAAATGTGAAGACAAAACGGTATTGTAATTAAATCCATGTAATAATGCATTAGTAACTTAATGTAGCAATTATATTTGATCTTATTCTACGGTTTAGTGAGTAATAATGAGTTTGAATCCCCTTGTTGAAAGTGGTACGTTCCATAAAGGGATAGCTACCCAGCCTTGCTCATCCAGGAGAAAATAAGACCGTTCCTAATGTGTAGAGAGTGCCATGCGATTCAAGCAGTGAGTGCTCTGTTGGTTTATTTCGAGGATTTTGCGCAGAATTATAACTAATTAACAAATAATTATAGGCCTATATGATAACCGCGGGAAAAAGAACTGCACGTGGTTGTGGATGTAACTGTTGCACTTTAAGTACAGGTAGGTCCACGAGCCTGTGTTTCGTTACTGATCTCATTTTACGATGCTGCTGACATAGTGGCTAGCGTTTGAATCCGAAGCATGCTTTTTAAACCATGACTGGGCTTTATAAGACTTTTAAAACATCATGCAGTTTGTATACTGAAAGTGTCGATAACACATTCATAAGCAATAGTCAGTAGGACTGCATGCTTTAGTTGTATAATGCTTTTAGAAAGGGTGCATGAGGTCTTTGGCTGGATATGTAAGCAGCATAGTGTGATGCAAGGAGCCGCCGCCGCTCCTTTCAGAACAAAGCCAAAGGGGCGTTAAAAACATTAGTTATCTGATGGAAAAACAGATCCATTTGCCTTGTGATCATTTCATTTAACATGTGAACGCCCTGGTCTTCATACATAGTTCCTTTTTTTTTTTTTTTTTGTCAAACGAAACGTTAATTATATTCCTCCATGTGCATCTATCTGATAACATCATGGATATGTTCCTAGAGTTTATTAAAACAAAACACAGACAGTAGACTAACTATCATGTAGGTTAATTGTCAACATTAACGTTTATCTTGGCAGATGAATGTTATCAAATTGACTAAAATAGTCTTCCAAGCAGGTCCTAACGTTACCAATTGGATTACTCTGGCTGCTTCACGAACAGGGTGTATTCGGCTCCGGGTTGTTTTCACATATAGGCTACCGTCTGACACATCTGTAACAGCTCCGGTGAAATATTGTCACGTGACCTCACGTTTTTATCAGAAAAATATGCATATGAATTAGAAACATATTCCATTCTGTGAATAATTATCATGTAATAGTGTACCCATTGCTTGTGATGTCCTTCTCAATAATTAATTCAACGGATTTCTTCATAATGCAATTTCAAATCACGTAGCCTATTTTATCCCAATGGAGTATTGATGGTTTCATAAGGGAGGAAACTGCAGGTGATACAATGTGTATCTTCACAACAATGAAGAGCATAGCCAAAGTTGGCAACAATGATATTTAAATAATAGGTTAAAGGGAGATTGCATTTTACACAGGGTCAACACACGGGCAGCCCTGCACATGTGTCACAAAACATTTGTCTCTTGTCTGATGTCTGGTTGTCTTTTTTGTTATCATGGCAGCATAATGCCCGTTGCCAGACTAATCACGATAGTTTGAGATCATTAGGGAAATAAACTAATGTAGGGACAACCTTTCACCCTCACTTAACCCTCCCCCATATGAATGAGGGATTTAGCCTATTCCCACAGGTTAAAGCACTAACAGCTGTATTATATATATATATCTGCAGCATTCACTAACAGCTGTATTATATATATATATATCTGCAGCATTCACTAACAGCTGTATTATATATATATATCTGCAGCATTCACTAACAGCTGTATTATATATATGTATCTGCAGCATTCACTAACAGCTGTATTATATATATGTATCTGCAGCATTCACTAACAGCTGTATTATATATATGTATCTGCAGCATTCATGAATGGGAAAATTGGTTGTGGAAAAAAGAACCCCTAATACACTAAATTACATACCTCAAAACCTATTGTCTCAGTTATATCAGAGAGCAGATATGGCCAGCCAGGTCAGGCATGGGATCTTGAAATCACAGAAGCAAGATTCCACCCTGCATTTGTCATTGTATAAGCTTACAAAGGGGCATTAAGAGTTTCATGATATCATTGACTGAGTAAGTGTCCAGGCTTAGTTGGTCAGGGACAGTCATAGACATTGGTAATCACTGAGCAATAGCTTCTGTCTACAAGCCGTTTCTCAGTTTAATGTCATCCTCTCCATTGTCTGCTGCTGCTCTGCCATGAAGGTAACACACTTAGCTTTTATCTTTAATGACATCTGTCTTTTTCCCCCCTCGGCAGGTGATTTCTGTCCCCCTCTTCCCAAAGGTAATGGGGGAGGTTTTTTAATGGAAACACCCTCCAGACGAGGTTACATATGATAGGTTACATGTACAGTAGAAACACATTGAGTTTATTTATTGTTAAATAAAGGTTAAAACATGTTTTATTATAATGTGAACCTCATGTGTTGATGCTCATGCTCACAGTTTTATCTTGGCAATTCTAATGGATAAAGTAATGCTACCCATTCATTAATTGTCTGACCAAATACCGAAGGGAACATCCCAATGGGAACACTCTGGTTTTCCATACCACTATCTGTGGCTGTGCAATGGAATATCCATACCATACCCATGTTGTCCCTTAGCTCAATTTGTGGTACTGTTTAATAAGCTGTGTAATAAGCTAGTTTCCCTGAAGTTATGTGAGTGGTGTTTGGAGATCGGTTTGCAACGCCAGGATAGTTGGTTTGATTCCCTGGAACACCCATACTCGTTTGGATAAAAGTGTCTGCTAAATGGCACATATTATTATTTATTAATTATGGACAACATTGGGCCAGTGTCTCAGCCAGGATGCCTGTTCTCATGTCTGGTGTAACAGTGGGAGAACAGAGGGAACTGCTGACCCTGGAATCATACAGAATGATAAACAGGACTAAAATAACAGGCAGAGGAAACAATCACATGACACTTAGAGTTCCTCTTTCCTCCTCTGTGATGGACTTAGCACCATTGAGATGGAACCGTTCCAGAGCTTCACAGAAACCAAAACCCAGAAGTCTGATTTAGATGTATTCATGTGGAATGTTTGCCAAGGCCAGGTGCATACTCAGATCTAGTCTTTAGTTTGGGTGGATGTTTTATCAATTCACCACATACTGTAAGTGCTAATGTGCTTATTCTTAAAATAGATGCAAGCTCTATTCCTCCCCAAACATTTACATTTTTCTGGCAAAAATATAACTTAATTATGAAAGGAAATGTCTTGGTGTTCATGCCCCATCTGCAGTAGTTTACTGTATGCAGTAAGAGGCAACGTACCATTATGTGAACTAATGACAGTTGAGTAGGGGTGAGTGCCTTTGAAATGAAACTCTCAAATATTCTTGGTTTTGGTCATCTGTATGTACCCATGAGTGGACAGCATCTTCAATAGGAAACAGAGCAATTCTTTTTTTTTTATCAAGTGCTGTTGACCCTCATTAGAGAAGTACTGGTGACAAGAGAGTGGCGTTTTCAGAGTCCTTGATTAGGTGAAATGGTGATTGCCCTGATTGCTTCTTTGTGTTCACGTTTCACAGACACTCCACAGACTCTTTCCATTCCTAACGGTTTATCTAAAAACATGGCCCCCTCTCATCTCCTCCTTTAAAGGAGATTGTGTTTGATGACAGTCAGCAGTGACTAGTCAGTATTTGGGGAC